>NC_068439.1:24515460-24668403 GCF_023373465.1 Oncorhynchus keta
TTCCCTGTGTATAACCACTCTATGCGATGCGTGTTGTTTCCCTGTGTATAACCACTCTATTAGATGTGTGTTGTTTCCCTGTGTATAACCACTCTATTTGATGCGTGTTGTTCCCTGTGTATAACCACTCTATGCGATGCGTGTTATTTCCCTGTGTATAACCACTCTATTGGATGCGTGTTGTTTCCCTGTGTATAACCACTCTATTCGATGCGTGTTGTTTCCCTGTGTATAACCACTCTATTCGATGCGTGTTATTTCCCTGTGTATAACCACTCTATTCGATGCGTGTTGTTCCCTGTGTATAACCACTCTATGCGATGCGTGTTATTTCCCTGTGTATAACCACTCTATTTGATGCGTGTTGTTTCCCTGTGTATAACCACTCTATTCGATGCGTGTTGTTTCCCTGTGTATAACCACTCTATTCGATGCGTGTTGTTTCCCTGTGTATAACCACTCTATTCGATGCGTGTTGTTTCCCTGTGTATAACCACTCTATTCGATGCGTGTTGTTTCCCTGTGTATAACCACTCTATTCGATGCGTGTTATTTCCCTGTGTATAACCACTCTGTTAGATGCGTGTTATTTCCCTGTGTATAACCACTCTATTCGATGCGTGTTATTTCCCTGTGTATAACCACTCTATTAGATGCGTGTTGTTTCCCTGTGTATAACCACTCTATTCGATGCGTGTTGTTTCCCTGTGTATAACCACTCTATTCGATGCGTGGTTGTTTCCCTGTGTATAACCACTCTATTCGATGCGTGTTGTTTCCCTGTGTATAACCACTCTATTCGATGCGTGTTGTTTCCCTGTGTATAACCACTCTATTCGATGCGTGTTGTTTCCCTGTGTATAACCACTCTATTCGATGCGTGTTGTTTCCCTGTGTATAACCGCTCTATTCGATGCGTGTTGTTCCCTGTGTATAACCACTCTATGCGATGCGTGTTATTTCCCTGTGTATAACCACTCTATTAGATGCGTGTTGTTTCCCTGTGTATAACCACTCTATTCGATGCGTGTTGTTCCCTGTGTATAACCACTCTATGCGATGCGTGTTATTTCCCTGTGTATAACCACTCTATTCGATGCGTGTTGTTCCCTGTGTATAACCACTCTATGCGATGCGTGTTATTTCCCTGTATATAACCACTCTATTCGATGCGTGTTGTTTCCCTGTGTATAACCACTCTATTCGATGCATGTTGTTTCCCTGTGTATAACCACTCTATTCGATGCGTGGTGTTTCCTGTGTATAACCACTCTATTCGATGCGTGTTGTTCCCTGTGTATAACCACTCTATTCGATGCGTGTTGTTCCCTGTGTATAACCACTCTATTCGATGCGTGTTGTTTCCCTGTGTATAACCACTCTATTAGATGTGTGTTGTTTCCCTGTGTATAACCACTCTATTCGATGCGTGTTGTTCCCTGTGTATAACCACTCTATTCGATGCGTGTTGTTCCCTGTGTATAACCACTCTATTCGATGCGTGTTGTTCCCTGTGTATAACCACACTATTCGATGCGTGTTATTTCCCTGTGTATAACCACTCTATTCGATGCGTGTTGTTCCCTGTGTATAACCACTCTATTCGATGCGTGTTGTTCCCTGTGTATAACCACTCTATTCGATGCGTGTTGTTTCCCTGTGTATAACCACTCTATTCGATGCGTGTTGTTCCCTGTGTATAACCACTCTTTTAGATGCGTGTTATTTCCCTGTGTATAACCACTCTATTCGATGCGTGTTGTTCCCTGTGTATAACCACTCTTTTAGATGCGTGTTATTTCCCTGTGTATAACCACTCTATTCGATGCGTGTTGTTCCCTGTGTATAACCACTCTTTTAGATGCGTGTTATTTCCCTGTGTATAACCACTCTATTCGATGCGTGTTATTTCCCTGTGTATAACCACTCTATTCGATGCGTGTTGTTCCCTGTGTATAACCACTCTATTCGATGCGTGTTGTTCCCTGTGTATAACCACTCTATTCGATGCGTGTTGTTCCCTGTGTATAACCACTCTATTCGATGCGTGTTGTTTCCCTGTGTATAACCACTCTATTCGATGCGTGTTATTTCCCTGTGTATAACCACTCTATTCGATGCGTGTTGTTTCCCTGTGTATAACCACTCTATTCGATGCGTGTTGTTTCCCTGTGTATAACCACTCTATTCGATGCGTGTTGTTTCCCTGTGTATAACCACTCTATTCGATGCGTGTTATTTCCCTGTGTATAACCACTCTATTAGATGCGTGTTGTTTCCCTGTGTATAACCACTCTATTCGATGCGTGTTGTTTCCCTGTGTATAACCACTCTATTCGATGCGTGTTGTTCCCTGTGTATAACCACTCTATGCGATGCGTGTTGTTCCCTGTGTATAACCACTCTATTCGATGCGTGTTATTTCCCTGTGTATAACCACTCTATTCGATGCGTGTTATTTCCCTGTGTATAACCACTCTATTGGATGCGTGTTGTTTCCCTGTGTATAACCACTCTATTCGATGCGTGTTATTTCCCTGTGTATAACCACTCTATTGGATGCGTGTTGTTTCCCTGTGTATAACCACTCTATTGGATGCGTGTTGTTCCCTGTGTATACAACCACTCTTTTAGATGCGTGTTATTTCCCTGTGTATAACCACTCTATGCGATGCGTGTTGTTCCCTGTGTATAACCACTCTATTCGATGCGTGTTGTTCCCTGTGTATAACCACTCTTTTAGATGCGTGTTATTTCCCTGTGTATAACCACTCTATTCGATGCGTGTTGTTCCCTGTGTATAACCACTCTTTTAGATGCGTGTTATTTCCCTGTGTATAACCACTCTATTCGATGTGTGTTATTTCCCTGTGTATAACCACTCTATTCGATGCGTGTTGTTCCCTGTGTATAACCACTCTATTCGATGCGTGTTGTTCCCTGTGTATAACCACTCTATTCGATGCGTGTTGTTCCCTGTGTATAACCACTCTATTCGATGCGTGTTGTTTCCCTGTGTATAACCACTCTATTCGATGCGTGTTATTTCCCTGTGTATAACCACTCTATTCGATGCGTGTTGTTTCCCTGTGTATAACCACTCTATTCGATGCGTGTTGTTTCCCTGTGTATAACCACTCTATTCGATGCGTGTTGTTTCCCTGTGTATAACCACTCTATTCGATGCGTGTTATTTCCCTGTGTATAACCACTCTATTAGATGCGTGTTGTTTCCCTGTGTATAACCACTCTATTCGATGCGTGTTGTTTCCCTGTGTATAACCACTCTATTCGATGCGTGTTGTTCCCTGTGTATAACCACTCTATGCGATGCGTGTTGTTCCCTGTGTATAACCACTCTATTCGATGCGTGTTATTTCCCTGTGTATAACCACTCTATTCGATGCGTGTTATTTCCCTGTGTATAACCACTCTATTGGATGCGTGTTGTTTCCCTGTGTATAACCACTCTATTCGATGCGTGTTATTTCCCTGTGTATAACCACTCTATTGGATGCGTGTTGTTTCCCTGTGTATAACCACTCTATTGGATGCGTGTTGTTCCCTGTGTATAACCACTCTTTTAGATGCGTGTTATTTCCCTGTGTATAACCACTCTATGCGATGCGTGTTGTTCCCTGTGTATAACCACTCTATTCGATGCGTGTTGTTCCCTGTGTATAACCACTCTTTTAGATGCGTGTTATTTCCCTGTGTATAACCACTCTATTCGATGCGTGTTGTTCCCCTGTGTATAACCACTCTATTCGATGCGTGTTGTTCCCCTGTGTATAACCACTCTATTCGATGCGTGTTGTTCCCTGTGTATAACCACTCTATGCGATGCGTGTTGTTCCCTGTGTATAACCACTCTATTCGATGCGTGTTGTTCCCTGTGTATAACCACTCTATTAGATGCGTGTTGTTCCCTGTGTATAACCACTCTATTCGATGCGTGTTGTTCCCTGTGTATAACCACTCTATTCGATGCGTGTTGTTCCCTGTGTATAACCACTCTATTCGATGCGTGTTGTTCCCTGTGTATAACCACTCTATTCGATGCGTGTTGTTCCCTGTGTATAACCACTCTATTCGATGCGTGTTGTTCCCTGTGTATAACCACTCTATTCGATGCGTGTTGTTCCCTGTGTATAACCACTCTATTCGATGCGTGTTGTTCCCTGTGTATAACCACTCTTTTAGATGCGTGTTGTTCCCTGTGTATAACCACTCTATTCGATGCGTGTTATTTCCCTGTGTATAACCACTCTATTCGATGCGTGTTGTTCCCTGTGTATAACCACTCTTTTAGATGCGTGTTGTTCCCTGTGTATAACCACTCTATTCGATGCGTGTTATTTCCCTGTGTATAACCACTCTATTCGATGCGTGTTATTTCCCTGTGTATAACCACTCTATTCGATGCGTGTTATTTCCCTGTGTATAACCACTCTATTCGATGCGTGTTGTTCCCTGTGTATAACCACTCTTTTAGATGCGTGTTATTTCCCTGTGTATAACCACTCTATTCGATGCGTGTTGTTCCCTGTGTATAACCACTCTATTCGATGCGTGTTGTTCCCTGTGTATAACCACTCTATTAGATGCGTGTTGTTCCCTGTGTATAACCACTCTATTCGATGCGTGTTGTTCCCTGTGTATAACCACTCTATTCGATGCGTGTTGTTCCCTGTGTATAACCACTCTATTCGATGCGTGTTGTTCCCTGTGTATAACCACTCTATTCGATGCGTGTTATTTCCCTGTGTATAACCACTCTATTCGATGCGTGTTGTTCCCTGTGTATAACCACTCTATTCGATGCGTGTTGTTCCCTGTGTATAACCACTCGACTGCATGTGTTCTTTCCTACCCTCTTCTCAGAGATGTGGTACTGGGTGTTCCTGTGGTGTCTTTTCTCCTCGCTCTTCGTCCACGGGGCAATGGGCCTGCTCATGTTAGTCATGCTGCAGCGCCACAAGAGGGGTCGCCTCATCACCCTGGTCCTGGTCAGCGTGGGCTTCCTGGCCTCCTTGGCCGGTGGGGTCATCACCAGTAAGTCACCGCCCACTTTGTGTGTGTGTGTGTGTTTGTCTCTCTGTCTGTGTGTATTGTCCTGTCTGTCTGTCTGTCTGTCTGTCTGTCTGTCTGTCTGTCTGTCTGTCTGTCTGTCTGTCTGTCTGTCTGTCTGTCTGTTCTTCTGTCCGTCTGTCTCTATCCCATTGTCCTCTGTACACATGCTCAACATTTTTACCCCAAATATCATCCTCCCTACTCTGATGTATCATCTTCCAGTCCAGTAGCTAAGTATATCAGAGAGTGGTACATAGTACTGTATCTTTCTGTGGAAATAGACCGGCCTTTTTACATGTCCCAAATGGCACCTTCTACCCCACATAGTGCACCCATAGGGCTCTGGTCAAAGCAGTGCATTGTATAGGTAATAGGGTGCCATTTGGGACGCAGCCTGTGAGTCTGTGAGCTGCAGTACGTAGGGTATGACAGGGCAGGAGCTCCTGAGGACAGGGCTGGGTGAATCACACTCCATCACAGAGAGGCAAGCCAAGCCAAAAATAGACAGACCACTTTATTATTAATGTGGAAGCTCGTTGAGAGAGAGAGCAGACTATTGCCTGTGAATTTGCCCTGTGTGTACGCTGAAACAGCTAAGAGCTAGCACCGTCTAGCAGCAGCCAGCCAGTAACACTCTGTCAAGAGGGAGGGAAGGTGGGGTTATTCACTGGTCGACTGGCAAAAGTCAGACGTCAACAACTTTGAGCCAGTTTATAGGTTATCGCTCCCTTGTCTTTTCTTTACCATGTTGACTTAAATTAAGATTTGTATCTTGCCTTTGAGATAAGATTTTTTTTATAGTTGCACTCAGACAGTTGTACTTTTGAGACCTTCTTCAAGAGACCTTCTTCAATACAGGCGGTTGGCGTATTGTGAGAGAAGCATGACTAAATTGTCGGGAGAGAGAGAGTTATGCATCCCAAATGGCACCCTAATCCCTACAGTACATAGTGCACTAGTGCTCTATGAAGGGAATCGGGTGCCATTTGGGATGCATCCAGAGTGGCAAGTAAACAGTATGGGGTCAGGCACTCAATCACACGTATTAATGCGACCAGCTTTAAAAGGGACATCTTTTAACGGTATTACATCTGCCCATGCAGGAGGTTCTTTGGAGACAACTTTAGATTCCAGTAGGGAACTATGACGATACGAGGGAAGGATGAGGAGAGATCATACACTTGAGTGCACAAGACATTAGGAACACCTTCCTAATGTTGAGTCGAACCCCCTTTTGCCCTCAGAACAGCCTCAGTTCCTTGGGGCATGGACTCTAAAAGGTGTTGAAAGCGTTCCACAGGAATGCTGGCCCATGTTGGCTGGATGTCCTTTGGGTGGTTGATCATGCTTGATACACACGGGAAACTGTTGAGCGTAAAAAAAACCAGCAGCGTTGCTGTTCTTGACACTCAAACCGGAGTGCCTGGCACCTACTACCTTACCCTGTTCAAAGGCACTCAAATCTTTTGTCTTGCCAATTCACCCTCTGAATGGCACACATACACAATCCATGTCTCAAATATCTCAAGGCTTAAAAACCCTTCTTTAACCTGTCTCCTCCCCTTCATCTACACTGATTGAAGTGGATTTAACAAGTGACATCAATAAGGGATCATAGCTTTCACCTAGATTCACCTGGTCAGTCTATTTCATGGAAAGAGCTTTTTTGAGGGTATTCTTATTGGTACTAAAATGCTATTGAACAGTCTGTGCCACAGTTGACAAGCCTTGACTGGCTGCCGGTATGTGTCTGCAGGCCCATTGTATGCCATATTTATAGTCATATCAATGTCATATAATCTATATGTGTGTGTCTCTTTCCAGGTGCGGCCGTGGCAGGGGTGTATCGTGTGGCAGGGAAGGACATGGCCCCCCTCCAGGCCCTGGTGTTTGGAGTGGGCCAGACCACACTCTCTGTAGTCATCTCCTTCTCACGTATACTGGCCACTCTCTGAAGAGTTGACTCTGCTACACGGACAGACTCACTGACGAACAGACACACAAGAGAGGAGAGAGGAAAGGGGAAGGGAGGGACATGTCCGATAGACCGGAGTTCACATCCCACCAGTTACACAAGCAGAGACGGCAATGGGTGGCAGTTAACTGCATGTAGTATTTGAAGGAAAACAAACAGAGTCAAATAGAAGAAGAGAAGAAGATGGTGTCCCGGTCCTAGACGTCTAGACATTTGTGGATGGATGAATGTGGAAGAGTGCCCCCTAGTGTCTCTATTCAGCCACTGCTATGTTTGCTAGAGCTCCCTTTGCTTACAAGGGACCTCTCAATGCAGACCTCACTTCTGTGTGTCAAAGACACACACTTCCTTGGGCTCTCCACCAGTTGGCGATGTCCACAGACTCTGTCAAGTGTCAAGCCAGTGAAACCACATCCTGAACCGAAAGCTAATTTGAGGTTCTATGTGCCGATGTCCTCTGGGATTTCAGTGTTGTAAAGGGGAATGCTTTCATGGCCATCTCTACAGACGGTTGAATGCTTTCTGTTCTATTTGTGGGGGGGGACTCCTAATTTTTTTTTTACAGTAAAGACAAACCACAGCAACCTGTAATTAATTGAACAATTCAAGTCTACGGTCCTTGAAGTGCCACGGTACTTTGATGAGATGGCCAGAACAAAATTGGACCTGCGAAGACCCACCATCATTCTGACATGCCTGAGAGGTTGTAAACGCAACGATGATGGTCAACCAAACTACCATTCAGTGTTTAAAAAATCTACCAACCACAAACAACTGGATCTTCTGTCTTTGGAAAATGATATCCTAATAACCATTCCTTCTTGTAAAGTATTCTAACTACCACAGCAGGTTTTTTGTTTGCAACAATCCATAATGCTTAACCTTTGCACTTTCTAAATGTTGGTGATCCACCTCCTTTACCTAAGAGGTGTCTAAATAGAGTAGGTTGTTGAGGTTCCGTTGGTTCAAGGTTACTATGGAGATAACCACTACGCTTGTTAAGGGCTCTGCATACGCAAACGGAGCTGACGTAGGTCCATCATTTGCGTTGACAGCGTAGAGCCCTTTAGATGTTTGTCAAGTCTAGACCAGTCCAGGTTGTCCAACGTACTCTGGGGAAATAGTCACTCTGACCATGAACCTTGTCTGGAGAGGATCAGAGTTGCTACTTGGTTATTACAGGGTTTTATGGAGGTAAACTAATGTATTAACTGAAGTAAAAAAGGAAGAATTGTCTAGTAGTAGCAGCTGTATTGCTTCTTGAGGAATATCTCTGATAGAGTATCTCTTGGAAGTTTTACTGTCTGTGTTGTGGTGCAGATTTACTGTTAAGGTTTAGCGGTTGGAATCCAGCTGTTACTTGGCTGTTGTGATAACAATGTTGTCCTGACTCCTATAAATCCCACTCCATAGAGAGCCATTCCTGGAGAAGGTCAGAGACTTAGTGTGCATCCCAAATGGTACCCTTTCCCTATATAGTACACTGCTTTTGACCAGGGTCAGTAGGACTGTATAGGGAATAGGGTGCCATTTGGGAAGCATCCTCTAATGCTGCTGAAACAGCCATTTTCTATGGCTCCCTGCTTTCCTCCCTGTTAGTTCTTGCTAATCGTGCGTGTATTGTTTGTGTTTTAACTAAGTTAGACTTTGCATATTGCACTGACAACGGCCTGCCTTTATTTCGCACAGTTTGTTTTATGATATTGGTCCCAGTGGGTGACCCATAGATCCATATAGGATTTTATACAGTATGTCCCATCACCAGGACACACAGTGGGTCCCAAAAAGCAGGTTTTTGTCCAAAATGGCACCCTATGCCCTTCATAGTGCACCCGTTTTTGACCGTAGCCATATGGGTTTGAGAAGCACTGCTGTGGTTTTGGAGGTGCTTTTGGGACTGCAGAGCAATGTTTTTTTTGTAGGGCCCTGTGAGACTAACCATAATGAATGTGTTTGTGTCTGTCCTGTCCACCGTCTGGAACAGTTCACGTTTATTAACCAACTATAGGACAGGTCTTACTGCATCCCAAATGGCACTATGTTCCCTACAATGTGCACTACTTTTCACCAGAGCCCTATGGGGGAATTTGGGACGCACACATTCACTCCTGGAATTGAAGGGTTGCAAGGTCCACTGGTTTGTACCTTACAATGTCGTTCATTTTTAATCAATAGCTGACGATATCTCATCTCTCAGTCACTTTCATTTGTCAGTAACTGACTGTGGACCAATAAAACAAGGCCCTCTGCTGCACCCTAAACTAGGTGTGAAAACCACACCAGGCCCTCTCTGGAAACAAAGGGTTTGTTTTTATGCCAAAGGACTTCATTCTCACATGTTAGCTTTATTTGTTAAGGGTTCCTTACTTTTTGATTGTTGTTATTATTGCTGAGAAAGTATGAATCGCTTTAATTTCAGAACCATTATTTTGCACTTGGCTTAATATGAAATTCCAGTGTGTGACCTAATTGAGTGATCTAAGAGTGTTTACCAATGAACGTGATTGCTCTGTTTTCTCCCTTAGTTATGTGATTGACACCACTCACCTTCAATACCCAGTCAGTGCACCAGAGGGAGCCAGTACGCTGAGTATTGAATAAGTGATAGTAGTAGCCAGTGTCAGTGGTGGATTTGGATTGATACAGTAATGATCGTGGTTTGTTGTATACAAGAAAATATACCTGCGGCAGTTTTTTGATATTGTCAATTTGTATTTGAATTTGTATTTGATTCTAAAATGAATTCCTGAGGCTTCCAGATGGTCTGGAAACGACTGTGTTTGATAATTTGCCTAATCTAATATGACTATCCAATACTATCTCTCTCAGTACTCTCTGATTAAAGAAAATACTTGGATAAAACAAACTATAATCAGCAAATACTATTAATGATCAAATTCCCCAGATCAACTGAATTCATATTGTATTAGTAAGTTATTACACTCGTTTAAATATTTTTGGCTCGAGTTCGGAGACCAAATGTGAGTTATTTCTGATGGCTCTACAATGCTGTCATAGCGATATTATCTAGATATTTCTGTTTGTGAATGAAACTGCGTTTGAGAGTTGGATATGGTGCATAGGACTTGTGACAAGAGTGTTGTTGTGTGATGTTGTACTGTATGTCTGTGTGGTTGTATATGTGAGTGTTATAACATGCATTAACTTATTCTTTTTTTCAGAAGGGGCCTGCAATACAATTGTCATTGCAGCATCTGAAATGCTTTATCGACTTGAGCAAAAGGGGTAAGGACCTTGTCATAGGTGTAACACTGACTGACCCAGTGTGTTCAGAAATGTTGTCTTACTGAGCAATGTCTTACATAATGTGTTTTTAAAATCTAAAAAAAAATGTAATCTACAAGGTGTTCACAACTACTTTTCTGCCAACAAACCTCCAAGCACTATTCTTGTTGAGAGACAAAGAAGCATAGCTTTTGTTGTTCAGATCAGTGGACCGCGATGCATCGGCTATTAAGGTAAATAGAATACAAAGTTCTCATCAGAGGGATGTGTACCATGACATGTACTGGAAACACACATAGACATCATGACGCGCCATGGACAGTATTTTGATACCCATAACATGTATTTGTCTATACAGTCTATTACCACATTTCAGAACGTCAATGTGTGTGCCATGAATTCAAATGTTTGGAATCTGATGAGGACGAGTAAGAATTGGGTTGTCTGTTTTTGGTTCTATCCCTGTGTGATTGTGGGTAATCCTTGGTTTACACTGCAATAACTCAAAGGGGACATTCTGCAACAGATGATCCCGATAGTTTTAAATACCACCAACTGCCATCTGACCGTACGAAGCCCTGTCCTAGAATCCTCCTCGCTGTGTTCCTCATGAGTTCACCCCCTCAGTTCTCTCCAGTGTTGTACAAAATGCCACTTACTTTCCACTGACAAGTCTGCCCCTCAGCAATTGCATGCGCAATACAACTCGGATAATGTGTGTGAATGGATTTGGACAATCCATTATAGACAATGTTGTGCAAAACAAGTGACACATGTAGATAATGTATAATATGTTATTTTTTAATTTTGTACCAGCGAACCGCTGATGTTTATAACTTGCCTATTTATGTACAAATGTTCTCCTGTACATACTGAGCAGTCAGTTGGAATAAAATGTTTTACAGTAAAAATACTGCTTGCTAACATTTGTCACTTGTTCCTAAATGTATTAAATATATTTCTTCATATAGTAAAGTATGTTCAGCTGAAAGATATTGTAAAAAATACCATTAGTATTAGTAGACATATTATTGGGACTATGATGCTGAAGCTCTGCCTTTCCTGGCAATCGACCATGGCAATCTACCGTTCTGCTTTCTAGAAGCTCCTGTTCTGCAGTATACCATCTGTACTTAATGTTGTCTCTCCCTTCCTATACCACATCACCCCTCAGGAAAGTTTAACAATCTTTTCCTCTTGCCATTATTCTCTGTTCGTACCTCCTTTTGTCCTATCTATCCGGCCCTCCCTCCCTCCTGTCAAAATGAACACTACCTACAGTCTGACCATGCTGAAGCCGTACCAGGCTGGCACACCCCACCCACAGATCCACGCACATCCCCAACACAAATCCCCATTGTGTTTCCATATGACTCTGCCATTGTTTACTGGGCTCAGGCCTGTCATCTCCCATTCATGTCTGGTCTCCTGGCATTGCTCGCAAGAGTCTGCCCAGCGGGATGTGCTGGATGTGGAGTCGATGCCAGGGAGGGATCATGAGAGGAGGGAGCGGCCATTTACTGGGGCTGGTGCTGCCAAGTGCTGCTGTTTGGGTGACCAGCCGCTTCCTTCTCTAATGATCTAGAAAGGGGTCCAACATCCAGCTTTAGGTGGAACAGGAGACCACTGGAGATGGAGCCAGAAGCCTAGGCTATTTATAGACAAAGCAGTTAAATAATACGTGCTCTAAATACTGCATAAGAGCCATTTTCGACCGAGCTGCTGAATGACATGGTGTGGCCGCCCCTTGGGTTTGAGGAAGTTTGCTGTTTCGGCTAGTATGGTACAGCCCTTCAATGTTCAATGAGAGCCCTCAGTACGTGATAGATCGTCACACAGCAAGTGGAGCCGAACAATCGTAAAGATCTTGATCCGATCTTAGTCTCCATGTCAGAACAAAATACTATTTAGAACCATAGACAAGTGTTCTTTCCGTTGATATTTGTGTAATGTGCCTTGTCAGAGGATTCAAAGGACGTGACTGGAACCCAAAAGCTCAAGGTTTAGATGCCTAGTCTCCTATTACTGTATGTCCTAGCAGCCTCTGAGCTGTACTACCATAAGTACTCAATGTCCAAGAGTCATTGTTAACTTTATTTCCTAATATAGGCTGATTGAGGTGTGTGTGTGTGTGTGTGTATTGGAATTGAATCAGTAGCTTGTAGAATGAAAAAGTAAATAGTCTCAAGTCGTTATCGCCATGTTCTTTTTTTGTTGTTATTTAACTCACCTGAGAGCGCTGCGTCCTGGCAAGCCCTGTGGTTTCTTCCAGAAGGCTTCATACAAGGGACTGTTTTATAACCAGTAGGAGAGGGTTTTTATAACCAGTAGGAGAGGGTTTTTATGACCAGTAGGAGAGGGTTTTATAACCAGTAGGAGAGGGTTTTATGACCAGTAGGAGAGAGTTTTATAACTAGCAGGAGAGGGTTTTATGACCAGTAGGAGAGGGTTTTATAACCAGTAGGAGAGGGTTTTATGACCAGTAGGAGAGGGTTTCATAACCAGTAGGAGAGGGTTTTATGACCAGTAGGAGAGGGTTTTATGACCAGTAGGATAGGGTTTTATAACCAGTAGGAGAGGGTTTTATAACCAGTGGGAGAGGGTTTTATGACCAGTAGGAGAGGGTTTTATAACCAGTAGGAGAGGGTTTTATGACCAGTAGGAGAGGGTTTTATGACCAGTAGGAGAGGGTTTTATGACCAGTAGGAGAGGGTTTTATGACCAGTAGGAGAGGGTTTTATAACCAGTAGGAGAGGGGTTTATAACCAGTAGGAGAGGGTTTTATGACCAGTAGGAGAGGGTTTTATGACCAGTAGGAGAGGGTTTTATGACCAGTAGGAGAGGGTTTTATGACCAGTAGGAGAGGGTTTTATAACCAGTAGGAGAGGGTTTTATAACCAGTAGGAGAGGGTTTTATAACCAGTGGGAGAGGGTTTTATAACCAGTGGAAGAGGGTTTTATAACCAGTAGGAGAGGGTTTTATAACCAGTAGGAGAGGGTTTTATAACCAGTAGGAGAGGGTTTCATGACCAGTAGGAGAGGGTTTAGTAACCAGTAGGAGAGGGTTTTATAACCAGTAGGGGAGGGTTTTATAACAGAGTGGGAGAGGGTTTTATAACCAGTAGGAGAGGGTTTTATAACCAGTAGGAGAGGGTTTTATAACCAGTAGGAGAGGGTTTCATGACCAGTAGGAGAGGGTTTAGTAACCAGTAGGAGATGGTTTTATAACCAGTAGGGGAGGGTTTTATAACAGAGTAGGAGAGGGTTTTATAACCAGTAGGAGAGGGTTTTATAACCAGTAGGAGATGGTTTCATGAGTAGGAGTTTGGCTGAGAGGAGCTGTTAAGAGGTCAGTGGCTGCTCTGTGGCACAGTCTGAGGTTATGTCCCAAATGGCACCCTATTCCCTATATAGTATACTACTTTTGACCAGGATCCATAATGCTTTTATCAAACGTAGTGCACTATCTTGGGAATAGGATGCCATTTGGGACTTAGCCTGAGGCTAAGCACGGATAGGGGGCAGGAAATATTTTATAAGAGTAGATAGAGTAGGGCAGAACGGCGGTGTGAGAATGATGCAGGGAACGTGTGGCAGAGTCTGTGTCTGTGTGTGTGTGTGTGTGTGTGTGTGTGTGTGTGTGTGTGTGTGTGTGTGTGTGTGTGTGTGTGTGTGTGTGTGTGTGTGTGTGTGTGTGTGTGTGTGTGTGTGTGTGCGTCAACTTGGTGCTACCCCAAACTTTACCTGTGGGACAGTCTTTATTTTATCTTCCGAAACCGGAACTCTGTTTTGTTGCTTTCCTATTTTAACTGTCTTCCATAGCTTGTCCTGGTATTGGACATGTCACACCAGAGGTATGTTCCAAATAGCACCCTATTCCTTAAATACTGTACTTCTGACCAGAGCCCTACTGAGCTTGGTCAATAGTAGTGCACTATGTAGGGAATAGGTCGCCATTTGTGACGAAATCCAGTTGTCCTTCACGTGGCCCCTGGTACAATCTGTACTCTTATTTTCCAGGAATGTAACCCGGAAGTGCTCTGGTCACGGCCTTCACCTCTGTGATCTAGTTCAAACACACTTTTCTACAGACCAGAGGTTTATTATTCTAAGGACTGTTATCTAGCCATGCCGTAATAGTTTCCACTAAAATACCACAGATTAATGGTTCACTGGTGAACTATAAATACACGGACAGGTACATACAGATGGCTCCGGAGGGGAGGGCTGCTGTCTTATTGGCTTTTAACCAACCAAGCTATTTTGTTTGTCTTTTCACATTGTTCGTCAATTGTTTTGTACATAATGTTGCTGCTACCGTCTCTTTTGACCGAAAATAACTTCTGGACATCAGAACTGGGATTTACTCACCTCAAATTGGACGAGGAGTTCTTGTTTGACGAGGAGTTCTTCAAACCCTCCTTCCAGACTCATTTTAAGCATCTCCAATCCAAAATTAAATCTAGAATCGTCTTCCTATTTTGCAAAACAAAGCTGTCACGGCCGTCAAATGAACTGGACCAAAGCACAGCGTGGTGAGTGTACATATTCCTCTTTATTTGAAATGACGCCTACAAAACAATAAACAATACAAAAACGACCGTGAAGCTTACAGGGCATTAGTGCCACAAACCAAGTTAACTACCCACAAAGACAGGCGGGAAAAAGGGCTACCTAAGTATGGTTCTCAATCAGAGACGATAGACAGCTGTCCCTGATTGAGAACCCTACCCGGCCAAAACATAGAAATACAAATAATAGAACTAAAGAACATAGAATACCCACCCCAAATCACACTGAGACCAAACGAAATAGAGACATAAAAAGGCTCTCTAAGGTGCGGTCTGGGTGGGCATCTATCCGCGGTGGCAGCTCAGGTGCGGGACGCAGACCACGGTCCAGGCCCCGGACTGGGCACCGTCGCTGGAGGCTCCGGACTGGAGACAGGAGACAAGGTGCTTGGAGCTGGCACAGGATATACTGGGCCGTGGAGACACACCGGACGCACCGGAGGTCTGGACGCAGAGCTGGCACAACCCATCCTAGCTGGATGCTCACCCTTGCCCGGCAACTGCGGGGCGCTGGCACAGGACGCACTGGGCTGTGGATGCGTACCGGCGACACAGTACGTGTAACCGCAAAGCACAGTGCCTGAAGGGTCACATGCTCCTCAAAGCGACTGTCTTGCTCCAGACTCCAACCCCTCCAAACTCTTTCGTCCCTCTCCACTGCCAACCACTCCTCGCTCAAACGGTCCAAGAATTACTCCTCGGTCTCGGACTCACCCCTCAGCACCAACGCCAAGTCATCTGCTCCCCCAAAAACATATTTTGGGGCTGCCTCTCAGGTTTCCGTCGTGTCCTCTCCTGACCACGCTGCTTGGTCCTTTGGTGGTGGGAAGTTCTGTCATGGCCGTCGAATGAACTGGATCAAAGCGCAGCGTGGTGAGCTTAAATATTCCACTTTATTTGAAATGACGCCGACAAAACAATACAAAAACGACTGTGAAGCTTACAGGGCATTAGTGCCACAAACCAAGGTAACTACCCACAAAGACAGATGGGAAAAAGGGCTACCTAAGTATGGTTCTCAATCAAAGACAACGATAGACAGCTGTCCCTGATTGAGAACCCTACCCGGCCTAAACATATAATAGAACTAAAGAACATAGAATACCCACCCCAAATCACACCCTGACCAAACCCAATAGAGACAATAAAAAGGCTCTCCAAGGTCAGGGCGTGACAAAAGCTTCCTTCACTCATGCCGCCAAACATACCCTCATAAAACTGACTATCCTACCAATCTTTGACTTCAGAGATGTCATTTACAAAATAGCCCCCAACACTCTACTCAGCAAACTGGATGTAGTCTATCACAGTGCCACCCGTTTTATCACCAAAGCCCCATATACTACACACAATTGCAACCTGTATGCTCTCGTTGGCTGGCCCTCACTACATATCCATCGTCAAACCCACTGGCTCCAGGTCATCTATAAGTCTTTGCTAGGTAAAGCCCCGCATAATCTTAGCTCACTAGTCACCATAGCAACACCTACCCATAGCACGCGCTCCAGCAGGTATATTGCACTTGTCATCCCCAAAGCCAACACTTCCTTTGGCTAACTTTCCTTCCAGTTCTCTGCTGCCAATGACTGGAACAAATTGCAAATCTCTGAAGCTGCAGTCTTATATCTCCCTCTCTAACTTTAAGCATCAGCTGTCTGAGCAGCTTACCAATCACTGTACCTGTACACAGCCAATCTGTATTAGCACACCCGACTACCTCATCCCCATATCATTACTTACCCTCTTGCTCTTGCACCCCAGTATCTCAACTTGCACATCATCATCTGCACATCTATCACTCCAGTATTAATGCTAAATTGTAATTATTTTAGCCTCTAGGGCATATTTATTGCCTACATCCCTACTCTTCTACATTTGTAAACACTGTACATATATTTTTCTATTTTTCTATCTTTTGTGTTATTGACTGTACGTTTGTTTATGTGTAACTCTGTGTTGTTGTTTTTGTCACACTGCTTTGCTTTATCCTGGCCAGGTTGCAGTTGTAAATGAGAACTTGTTCTCAACTGGCCTACCTGGTTAAATAAATGTGAAATATATATATTTTTAAGAGTTGGAAGTGAGGGATATACTACATACACCCGACCAGACCCAGATCCCCGTGATTCGCTGGAAAAGGAAACGTAGGTTTAGCGGAAAGAGATCAAGATGCCTTGTGAAGATCCGGCAACAAGTGGCTAATCTACATGAGAGACTCCGGACGACTGTGTGATCATGCTCTCCGCAGAGTAAGACCTTTAAACAGGTCAACATTCACAAGGCCACTGGGCCAGACGGTTTACCAGGATGTGTACTCTGTCTGAGTCTGTAATAGACTCCCTGTCTGAGTCTGTAATACCAACATGTTTCAAGCAGACCACCATATTCCCTGTGCCCAAGAACACTAAGGTAACCTGCCTAAATGACTACCGACCCATAGCACTCACGCCTGCAGCCATGAAATGCTTTGAAAGGCTGGTCATGGCTCACATCAACACCATTATCCCAGAAAACTTAGACCCACTCCAATTTGCATACCACACCAACAGATCCACAGATGGTGCAGTCTCTATTGCACTCCACACTGCCCTCTCCCATCTGGAAAAAAGGAACACCTATGTGAGAATGCTGTTCATTGACTACAGCTCAGCGTTCAACACCCTAGTGCCCTCAAAGCTCATCACTAAGCTAAGGACCCTGGGACTAAACACCTCCCTCTGCAACTGGATCCTGGACTTCCTGACGGCCACCCTCAGGTGGTAAGGGTAGGTAACAACACATCCGCCACACTGATCCTCAACACGGGGGCGCCTCAGGGATGTGTGCTCAGTCCCATCCTGTACTCCCTGTTCACTCATGACTGCATGGCCAGGCACGACTCCAACACCATTACGTTCGCTGACGACACAACAGTGGTAGGGCTCACCAAAATCGACGAGACAGCCTATAGGCATGAACAACAACCTCTCCCTCAACGTGATCAAGACAAAAGGAGATGATTGTGGACTACAGGAAAAGGAGGACCGAGCAGGCCCCCATTCTCATCGACGGGGCTGTAGTGGAGCAGGTAGAGATCTTCAAGTTCCTTGGTGTCCACATCACCAACAAACTAACATGGTCCAAGCACACCAAGACAGTTGTGAAGAGGGCATGACAAAACCTGTTTCCCCTCAGGAGACTGAAAATATTTGGCATGGGTCCTCAGATCCTCAAAAGGTTTTACAGCTGCACCACTGAGCACATCCTGACGGTTTGCATCACTGCCTGGTATGAAATCTGCTCGGCCTTCGACCGCTAGGCACTACAGAGGGTAGTGTGAATGGCCCAGTACATCACCGAGGCCAAGCTTCCTGACATCCAGGACCTCTATACCAGGAGGTGTCAGAGGACGGCCCTAAAAATGTTCAAAGACCCCAGCCACCCTAGTCATAGACTGTTCTCTCTGCTACCGCACGGCAAGCGGTACCGGAGCGCCAAGTCTATGTCCAAGAGGCTTCTAAACATCTTCTACCCCCAAGTCATAAGACTCCTGAATAGCTAATCAAATTGCTCCTCAGGCTATTTGCATTGCCCCCCAGCACTACTCTCTGTTATTATCTATGCATAGCCACTTTAATAACTCTACCTACATGTACATAATTACCTCAATTACCTTCGACACCGGTATTCTTATCTCTTACTTATTTTCTTAGGTATTTTCTTAAATTTGGTTTGTTGGTTAAGGGCTTGTAAGTAAGCATTTCACTGTAAGTATTGTTGTATTCTGCACATGTGACAATTAAAATTTGATTTGATTTAAGGTGAAAAGTCTTATCATGTCCTATTTCCTTCAGGACTGTATTCAATTTCAGCATCTCAAATGGTCTCTTTAGGATATAGCACCCTACTTTAACTGACACATTAGCTTTCAAGACTACATTTATGTAATTCATCTTCTCACAATGGTGACTAAATTACTCATATCACTGCATTAATCCCAACATTCTTTTCAATATTGATTCATCATAGGATTTATTGTCTCCGTAGATTAGTCTGCTCATTAAGTCCCCCATCTCACCACTTGGTCTTATTGTGTTATTGTTCCCTCCTCAGGAAATCCTAAAGAGTTGAGTACTCGTCCAGACTAGAGGAATGCACCCTGGCCTTGTAAAAAAAAAGAAAAGAAGACCCCTTCAACAATGGTTTTCATTAGATAGCACAGCCACAAAGTCAAATGGCCTTTATTGTAAAAATTCATGAAACAAAACTCGCATATTGGTCTTAATTTAAGGTTAGGGTTAGGAATAAAGTTAGCAGTGTGGGGCTAATATTAGGGTTAGGTTTAAAATCACATTTTAAGAAGATAAATAGTTGAAAAAGGCAAGGTTTATGACTTTATCACTGTAGTAACTAGTGACAACCTTCAATGTTGGCTGCATCCTGACCAAGTTGTTTGACCTGGCATAACATATCAAATTATTGACCTTGCCTCCTATGACTGTAAGATTGGCGGCGACTCTGGGTCGTCATCTGAAGCTGCAGACTTTTGGAGATTGTCTCCTGAGCTGACCAGGGGTCCAGTCCAGCCAGTAGCCAATGTTGCTGCCATGTTGTGTTGTTGCCTTAGGTCTCTCTTTATGGAATGTTGTGGTGTCTCTCTTGTCGTGTGTTTTGTTTCGCATAAATTTTTAAAATCTCAACCCCTGTCCCCTCAGTAGGCCGTCATTGTAAATAAGAATGTGTTCATAATTAATTGACTTGCCAAGTTAAATAAAGGTTAAATGAAAAATAAAAAGCAGTGCCAACAGTCTGGCTTAGTCACTGAGGGTGGGTCAGGAGACTTTCTATGCAAAGTAATTCTATTTCTATGGGTCAGTCTTGTGCATTGTATAGGCTACGCTTTGGGGAGTACCTCGGGTACTGTACTTTCCTTCTGGCTCTGGGTCTGACTAATGCTCTGTCCCAAAAGATCAGAGCTCCCAGAGCTCTATGGACCCTGGTCAAAAGTAGTACACTACATAGGGAATAGGGTGCTATTCGGGACTCAACCAAGGTCTATCTGACTGGCTCCGGGCCCACTGCGCGGTCCGACGGCACAATGCACCCTGGGACTGATTTACGGTCTTCTCCCCTCTCATCCTATTTATAGACAACATGAAAAATGGCCTCTCTCTCTGGTTCCCATTGTTTTGGGCTTCTTCTCCGACACTCTGACTCTCCCTCTGAACAATAAGCAATCCTCGCCCTGCTGGGTTGTCCCCTGGGGAGGGGCATGTGTGTGTGTGAGAGAGAGTGAGGATGGGGCGTCCTCCCTTTGTTGTTGATGTTCAGCGCCTGAGAGGGGACCATTGTCTGGGCCGGTGGCGGTCGTGTGCGGGGACAGTGTGGCAGGCGTTGACCCACGCCCCTAGTTTTGGTTCTGGTACAGGCTTCTCACCGTAAGATGTTGAAAGGAGATTCAGCCACACATGGCTCTGAGTGAGTGACACTAATTGACTGCAGTCTGATTGACTATCATTTGGTGTGTCTGTATGAATAGTAGTCTTCTTGTGTGTTACTCAATACTTCAGGTTCTGATTCGCAGGCAGGTCATTTTGAGACATCTACTTTATGAAATCTGCCAGATTCACACCATACACAAATAGGTCATTCCTCAGAAGAGAAGTCAAAATGGCATTTCTATTTTTAACCTGGCTATTTTCTACTTCCGTTCCGGTGTTTGTTCAGAACTTCCACCAGGGGGCAGCAGTGTATGAGTTATTCTCTGGATGTCTACGACTCATTGGCACAAGCCAGGCTGTATTTTCCAGTGGGACTGACTGCCTGTTGTGTGTATGTATGATTCATATTTGCAATCTATTGGGGACTGATATGTGAGCCAAAATCTGCCCATCAGTCACTCTCACAATCAATAGTCAATCAAAGCATTGATGATCCACTGTAAATCAAGACACTAGCCCTTATATTCTCTGATGGTGTCAGTGAAAGAATGATTGACTATTCACACCTCAGGGCTCCCAGTCCACAGAGCAGTAGGCTCACACCATGTGTGGTAAAAGAGGGATTGTGTGTGTTCGAACTGGCACACTATCCACTATATAGTGCACTACTTTTGACCTGAGCCCATAGGACTCAAAAGTAGTGCACTATAAAGGAAATTGGGTGTCATTTCAGATATTTCAGATTGAGATACAGCCCTTCAGATACAGGGAATAGGATGGTACTTCAGTTTACCATACAGCCATCGTGTATGAATGACGAATTAATGGCATTTTATTTTCGTGTGAAATCGCCAGTTGGCAACCAACCCTTACAGGATTCATTTACACAATTTACACATAAACAAACATTACAATAATAACTGTGACAATTCAGCGATAATTCTTCTGGTGTTCTGTGCAGCGCGCACCGGATAAAGAGTAAAAACAATTCATCAATACATAATAGTAAATAAGATTACCCAGGCAATAACTCTATCCATGGAGCAGTAAAAAGAATAACTAATCAGATACATATTATAAGTGAAGGAGAGAGTGTCCGGCTGCCCACAGGTTAGTTCAACAATGAGCAGGGAGACATCTGGAAGAGTGAGGCGTAAAGTTGAGGCAGCTTCATCTAATTAGCATGCAGAGCCATTGTTTCACACTGACAATCAATATTTTATTTATATTTATTTAACCATTACTCAGGCAAGGCCCATTGAGATAGCAATCTCATTCAGAAGGTAGACCGGTGTTCGACTATCAAAGAGACATTTCTCACAGTGTATTTGGACAAGCCAGAGCTGTATAGGTGAGATCGCATCAAACTGGGTGTTAGACGCTGTAGCCTCCTGACCACAAACCAATGAAATTCCAGGATTCCTCCATGCACATTCACTGTTCCTGAACTCGTGATATGTTTTCTCTTTCCACAGATGAAACAACAGAGCATCCTGTGGTTACTTGATCCAAACTACTTGTGCTGTTCATGTGCATCATCCTCATCAATATTGGATGCCATGATAAAAAGTAGTTAAATGTTTTCATGAAAAACAGTGAGTAAAGTCCATGATATCTTACTAGGAAAGTTATGTAATGCTGTCGTAGAATAATACAATACTCCAGGCATGGTTTGGAGGCACGATGGCATTCTACAAGGTACAGTCCCAGGGCCCTTTGAGTTTAACTTGTGACTATCAGGTCTCCCCAGAAATGGCTGTTTGAAAAATCATCCGATGTGCCTTTTAGCAAGGCACTTAACCCTAGTTCCACCTATAAGGCTCACTAGATAACAGTGTCTGCCAAATGAGTCAAACCTGCCATATGTAACTTTTTGGGCGACCCAAACAAATTCACATAGAAATATGAGTTATAGATTATTTCTATTTCTATGCTTCCAGTGCTTAAGGTTAGTTTTTGCATATTTTCCTTTTGGTTTTGTACACCAGCTTCAAACAGCCGACCATTCTATATTTTTGGCTATGAAAAATATATTTCACAACGGTTTAGATGGTACAATGATTGTCTAACACTCATTCCACCACTATTGCTGGAGATATACAAGTATTTTGGACATTTTCTGAAATTACAATGCAAAAATGTTTTGAAAAATCCTATGTGTAGCACCATTAATTAATAAACACACATATACTAGAAGTGCTCTGATGTTCTGCAAATATTATGTAAACTACAGTTATCACTCTTCAAGCCGTTGCTGTAGTTCTACATGCCTCAAAGATTGTAAATCACTTACAGTTGAGAAATCTATTGCTTTGGACAGATGTTTTTTGTTTTAATTTAAATAAAATGCTGACATGCAGGCGAGCGCTCCCCAGTGCACCATAGTGTTTGTGTTGTTCTCATATCATCACCACAACTGGAACAAACTCAACTTTTCATGTGTTTTCTATTTACTTTGACAGTTTAATACACAAACAAGGACTTGTGAAATTGATAATATAATGTTTGAACCAGGGCTTAGCACAACATTTGGGTGTAAAGAGATGTTTCAAGAGGTGTCATAATGCACATCAGTAGAATCCAGTCCAGGTTATACAGGGTGTGTGTTTTGGGGAACTGTGATGGGAGAATCCAGTGCAGGTTATACAGGGTGTGTGTTTTGGGGAACTGCGATAGGAGAATCCAGTGCAGGTTATACAGGGTGTGTGTTTTGGGGAACTGCGATAGGAGAATCCAGTGCAGGTTATACAGGGTGTGTGTTTTGGGGAACTGTGATGGGAGAATCCAGTCTAGGATATACAGAGTGCGTGTTTTGGGGAACTGTGATGGGAGAATCCAGTCTAGGTTATACAGAGTGTGTGTTTTGGGGAACTGTGATGGGAGAATCCAGTGCAGGTTATACAGGGTGTGTGTTTTGGGGAACTGCGATAGGAGAATCCAGTGCAGGTTATACAGGGTGTGTGTTTTGGGGAACTGCGATGGGAGAATCCAGTCCAGGTTATACAGGGTGTGTGTTTTGGGGAACTGTGATGGGAGAATCCAGTCTAGGATATACAGAGTGTGTGTTTTGGGGAACTGTGATGGGAGAATCCAGTTCAGGTTATACAGGGTGTGTGTTTTGGGGAACTGTGATGGGAGAATCCAGTCTAGGTTATACAGAGTGTGTGCTTTGGGGAACTGTGATGGGAGAATCCAGTCTAGGTTATACAGAGTGTGTGCTTTGGGGAACTGTGATGGGAGAATCCAGTCTAGGTTATACAGAGTGTGTGCTTTGGGGAACTGTGATGGGAGAATCCAGTCTAGGTTATACAGAGTGTGTGTTTTGGGGAACTGTGATGGGAGAATCCAGTCTAGGTTATACAGAGTGTGTGTTTTGGGGAACTGTGATGGGAGAATCCAGTCTAGGTTATACAGAGTGTGTGTTTTGGGGAACTGTGATGGGAGAATCCAGTGCAGGTTATACAGAGTGTGTGTTTTGGGGAACTGTGATGGGAGAATCCAGTCCAGGTTATACAGAGTGTGTGTTTTGGGGAACTGTGATGGGAGAATCCAGTGCAGGTTATACAGGGTGTGTGTTTTGGGGAACTGTGATGGGAGAATCCAGTGCAGGTTATACAGAGTGTGTGTTTTGGGGAACTGTGATGGGAGAATCCAGTGCAGGTTATACAGAGTGTGTGTTTTGGGGAACTGTGATGGGAGAATCCAGTGCAGGTTATACAGAGTGTGTGTTTTGGGGAACTGTGATGGGAGAATCCAGTGCAGGTTATACAGGGTGTGTGTTTTGGGGAACTGTGATGGGAGAATCCAGTGCAGGTTATACAGAGTGTGTGTTTTGGGGAACTGTGATGGGAGAATCCAGTGCAGGTTATACAGAGTGTGTGTTTTGGGGAACTGTGATGGGAGAATCCAGTGCAGGTTATACAGAGTGTGTGTTTTGGGGAACTGTGATGGGAGAATCCAGTGCAGGTTATACAGGGTGTGTGTTTTGGGGAACTGTGATGGGAGAATCCAGTGCAGGTTATACAGGGTGTGTGTTTTGGGGAACTGTGATGGGAGAATCCAGTCCAGGTTATACAGGGTGTGTGTTTTGGGGAACTGTGATGGGAGAATCCAGTCTAGGATATACAGAGTGTGTGTTTTGGGGAACTGCGATAGGAGAATCCAGTGCAGGTTATACAGAGTGTGTGTTTTGGGGAACTGCGATAGGAGAATCCAGTGCAGGTTATACAGGGTGTGTGTTTTGGGGAACTGCGATAGGAGAATTCAGTCCAGGTTATACAGAGTGTGTGTTTTGGGGAACTGCGATAGGAGAATCCTGTGCAGGTTATACAGGGTGTGTGTTTTGGGGAAATGCGATAGGAGAATCCAGTGCAGGTTATACAGGGTGTGTGTTTTGGGGAACTGCGATGGGAGAATCCAGTCCAGGTTATACAGGGTGTGTGTTTTGGGGAACTGTGATGGGAGAATCCAGTATCGGTTATACAGGGTGTGTGTTTTGGGGAACTGCGATAGGAGAATCCTGTGCAGGTTATACAGGGTGTGTGTTTTGGGGAACTGCGATAGGAGAATCCAGTGCAGGTTATACAGGGTGTGTGTTTTGGGGAACTGTGATGGGAGAATCCAGTCTAGGTTATACAGAGTGTGTGTTTTGGGGAACTGTGATGGGAGAATCCAGTCTATTTTATACAGGGTGTGTGTTTTTTCGAACTGTGATGGGAGAATCCAGTCTAGGTTATACAGGGTGTGTGCTTTGGGGAACTGTGATGGGAGAATCCAGTCTAGGTTATACAGAGTGTGTGCTTTGGGGAACTGTGATGGGAGAATCCAGTCTAGGTTATACAGAGTGTGTGTTTTGGGGAACTGTGGTCCTTCTGTAGCTCAGTTGGTAGAGCATGGCGCTTGTAACGCCAGGGTAGTGGGTTCGCTTCCCGGGACCACCCATACGTAGAATGTATGCACACATGACTGTAAGTCGCTTTGGATAAAAGCGTCTGCTAAATGGCATATATTATTATTATATATAACTGTCATGGGAAAATCCAGTCTAGGTTATACAGAGTGTGTGTTTTGGGGAACTGTGATGGGAGAATCCAGTCTAGGTTATACAGAGTGTGTGTTTTGGGGAACTGTGATGGGAGAATCCAGTGCAGGTTATACAGGGTGTGTGTTTTGGGGAACTGTGATGGGAGAATCCAGTGCAGGTTATACAGAGTGTGTGTTTTGGGGAACTGTGATGGGAGAATCCAGTGCAGGTTATACAGAGTGTGTGTTTTGGGGAACTGTGATGGGAGAATCCAGTGCAGGTTATACAGGGTGTGTGTTTTGGGGAACTGTGATGGGAGAATCCAGTCCAGGTTATACAGAGTGTGTGTTTTGGGGAACTGTGATGGGAGAATCCAGTGCAGGTTATACAGGGTGTGTGTTTTGGGGAACTGTGATGGGAGAATCCAGTGCAGGTTATACAGAGTGTGTGTTTTGGGGAACTGTGATGGGAGAATCCATTGCAGGTTATACAGAGTGTGTGTTTTGGGGAACTGTGATGGGAGAATCCAGTGCAGGTTATACAGGGTGTGTGTTTTGGGGAACTGTGATGGGAGAATCCAGTCTAGGTTATACAGAGTGTGTGTTTTGGGGAACTGTGATGGGAGAATCCAGTCTAGGTTATACAGAGTGTGTGTTTTGGGGAACTGTGATGGGAGAATCCAGTGCAGGTTATACAGAGTGTGTGTTTTGGGGAACTGCGATAGGAGAATCTAGTGCAGGTTATACAGGGTGTGTGTTTTGGGGAACTGCGATAGGAGAATCCAGTGCAGGTTATACAGGGTGTGTGTTTAGGGGAACTGCGATAGGAGAATCCAGTGCAGGTTATACAGAGTGTGTGTTTTGGGGAACTGCGATAGGAGAATCCAGTGCAGGTTATACAGGGTGTGTGTTTTGGGGAACTGTGATGGGAGAATCCAGTGCAGGTTATACAGAGTGTGTGTTTTGGGGAACTGTGATGGGAGAATCCAGTCTAGGTTATACAGAGTGTGTGCTTTGGGGAACTGTGATGGGAGAATCCAGTCTAGGTTATACAGAGTGTGTGTTTTGGGGAACTGTGATGGGAGAATCCAGTCTAGGTTATACAGAGTGTGTGTTTTTGGGAACTGTGATGGTAGAATCCAGTGCAGGTTATACAGAGTGTGTGTTTTGGGGAACTGTGATGGGAGAATCCAGTCCAGGTTATACAGAGTGTGTGTTTTGGGGAACTGTGATGGGAGAATCCAGTGCAGGTTATACAGGGTGTGTGTTTTGGGGAACTGTGATGGGAGAATCCAGTGCAGGTTATACAGAGTGTGTGTTTTGGGGAACTGTGATGGGAGAATCCAGTGCAGGTTATACAGAGTGTGTGTTTTGGGGAACTGTGATGGGAGAATCCAGTGCAGGTTATACAGGGTGTGTGTTTTGGGGAACTGTGATGGGAGAATCCAGTGCAGGTTATACAGAGTGTGTGTTTTGGGGAACTTTGATGGGAGAATCCAGTGCAGGTTATACAGAGTGTGTGTTTTGGGGAACTGTGATGGGAGAATCCAGTGCAGGTTATACAGGGTGTGTGTTTTGGGGAACTGTGATGGGAGAATCCAGTGCAGGTTATACAGAGTGTGTGTTTTGGGGAACTGTGATGGGAGAATCCAGTGCAGGTTATACAGAGTGTGTGTTTTGGGGAACTGTGATGGGAGAATCCAGTGCAGGTTATACAGAGTGTGTGTTTTGGGGAACTGCGATAGGAGAATCCAGTGCAGGTTATACAGGGTGTGTGTTTTGGGGAACTGCGATAGGAGAATCCAGTGCAGGTTATACAGGGTGTGTGTTTTGGGGAACTGCGATAGGAGAATCCAGTGCAGGTTATACAGAGTGTGTGTTTTGGGGAACTGCGATAGGAGAATCCAGTGCAGGTTATACAGGGTGTGTGTTTTGGGGAACTGTGATGGGAGAATCCAGTGCAGGTTATACAGAGTGTGTGTTTTGGGGAACTGTGATGGGAGAATCCAGTCCAGGTTATACAGGGTGTGTGTTTTGGGGAACTGCGATAGGAGAATCCAGTCCAGGTTATACAGAGTGTGTGTTTTGGGGAACTGTGATGGGAGAATCCAGTGCAGGTTATACAGGGTGTGTGTTTTGGGGAACTGCGATGGGAGAATCCAGTCCAGGTTATACAGGGTGTGTGTTTTGGGGAACTGTGATGGGAGAATCCAGTCCAGGTTATACAGGGTGTGTGTTTTGGGGAACTGTGATGGGAGAATCCAGTGCAGGTTATACAGGGTGTGTGTTTTGGGGAACTGTGATGGGAGAATCCAGTGCAGGTTATACAGAGTGTGTGTTTTGGGGAACTGTGATGGGAGAATCCAGTGCAGGTTATACAGAGTGTGTGTTTTGGGGAACTGTGATGGGAGAATCCAGTGCAGGTTATACAGGGTGTGTGTTTTGGGGAACTGTGATGGGAGAATCCAGTGCAGGTTATACAGAGTGTGTGTTTTGGGGAACTGTGATGGGAGAATCCAGTGCAGGTTATACAGAGTGTGTGTTTTGGGGAACTGTGATGGGAGAATCCAGTGCAGGTTATACAGGGTGTGTGTTTTGGGGAACTGTGATGGGAGAATCCAGTGCAGGTTATACAGAGTGTGTGTTTTGGGGAACTGTGATGGGAGAATCCAGTGCAGGTGCAGGTTATACAGAGTGTGTGTTTTGGGGAACTGTGATGGGAGAATCCAGTGCAGGTTATACAGGGTGTGTGTTTTGGGGAACTGTGATGGGAGAATCCAGTCTAGGTTATACAGAGTGTGTGTTTTGGGGAACTGTGATGGGAGAATCCAGTCTAGGTTATACAGAGTGTGTGTTTTGGGGAACTGTGATGGGAGAATCCAGTGCAGGTTATACAGGGTGTGTGTTTTGGGGAACTGCGATAGGAGAATCCAGTGCAGGTTATACAGGGTGTGTGTTTTGGGGAACTGCGATAGGAGAATCCAGTGCAGGTTATACAGAGTGTGTGTTTTGGGGAACTGCGATAGGAGAATCCAGTGCAGGTTATACAGGGTGTGTGTTTTGGGGAACTGTGATGGGAGAATCCAGTGCAGGTTATACAGAGTGTGTGTTTTGGGGAACTGTGATGGGAGAATCCAGTCCAGGTTATACAGGGTGTGTGTTTTGGGGAACTGCGATAGGAGAATCCAGTCCAGGTTATACAGAGTGTGTGTTTTGGGGAACTGCGATGGGAGAATCCAGTCCAGGTTATACAGGGTGTGTGTTTTGGGGAACTGCGATGGGAGAATCCAGTCCAGGTTATACAGGGTGTGTGTTTTGGGGAACTGTGATGGGAGAATCCAGTCCAGGTTATACAGGGTGTGTGTTTTGGGGAACTGTGATGGGAGAATCCAGTCCAGGTTATACAGAGTGTGTGTTTTGGGGAACTGCGATGGGAGAATCCAGTCCAGGTTATACAGGGTGTGTGTTTTGGGGAACTGCGATAGGAGAATCCAGTCCAGGTTATACAGAGTGTGTGTTTTGGGGAACTGCGATGGGAGAATCCAGTCCAGGTTATACAGAGTGTGTGTTTTGGGGAACTGCGATGGGAGAATCCAGTCCAGGTTATACAGGGTGTGTGTTTTGGGGAATTGTGATAGGAGAATCCAGTCCAGGTTATACAGAGTGTGTGTTTTGGGGAACTGCGATGGGAGAATCCAGTCCAGGTTATACAGAGTGTGTGTTTTGGGGAACTGCGATAGGAGAATCCAGTCCAGGTTATACAGAGTGTGTGTTTTGGGGAACTGTGATGGGAGAATCCAGTGCAGGTTATACAGGGTGTGTGTTTTGGGGAACTGTGATGGGAGAATCCAGTGCAGGTAATAAGAAATGTCTTTCTCTGGTTTGCTTTTGGAAACTGTGATGATAGAGACGGTCTAAACAAGTGTCAATGTGCTACCTACATCTCCTATTAGAACAGAATTCTTAGGCCCCCCTACTGGAAGAACACATGGAAGCAGAGCATGAGATTCTCCCTTCTGTAATTCTATATTAGCGGTCAAATTAATTCCACGGTGGACCAGGTGTATGCGGATTTTCACTGTTCCCTTGAACTTGATTGATGTATTGAGGTCACTAATCATGTACATACTACCTAAATTGGCCCGACCAACCAGGGCTATCTGCATGATGTCCTACCAACCACCCGCAAACCCATCTTTTTACGGTTCTGCTACTCTCTGTTCATCATATATGCATAGCCACTTTAACGATACCTACATGTGCATACTACCTCAATAGGCCTGACTAACAGGTGTCTATATATAACCCTGCTACTCCTTTTGCAAATGTCTTTTTACTGTTGTTTTATTTCTTTACACACACACACACACACACACACACACACACACACACACACACACACACACACAACACCTTTTTTTTCCCACACCATTGGTTAGAGCCTGTAAATAAGCATTTCACTGTAAGGTGGAATGTTGAATTTATTTGGCGCACGTCCCCTCGCCTGGTTGTCTAGGTCTTATTTCTATAGGAGAAAGACATCAATTCTGGAGACCTGGATTGATGATGGGGTGGCAGGTAGCCTAGTGGTTAAGAGTGTTGGGCGTGTAACCAAAAGGTCACTGTTTCAAATCCCCAAGCCGACTAGGTGAAAAATCAGCTGATGTGCCCTTGAGCAAGGCACTTCACCTTAGTTGCGCCTGGTAGGTGCACTGGATAAGAGTATCTGCAATATGTAACTTTTTGGGGGACCCAACCAAATTCACATAGAAATACGATCTGATTCACATAGAAATACGATCTGATTCACATAGAAATATAGATCTGTCATTCTCATTGAAAGTAAGTCTAAGTGGTAAATCTGTTCTATGCACACTATTTCTATGCTTCCCATGCTTAAGTTTAGTTTTTTCATCTTTTCCTTTTGGTTTTGTAGACCAGCTTCAAACAGCTGAAAATTCTATATTTTTGGTTATGAAAAAGATACTTCACAGCGGTTTAGATACAATGAGTACAATAAGTACAATGATTCTCTGCACTATACTTGCTTGTTTTGTAACAAGCTGAAATTAGGCAAACTATTTGAATTTTAGAAACCAGTAAATGGTGGATCAATGTTAATTTAAATGATGAGCGCCAACTCTTCATGAAGAAAAGAAAATGGAGATCAGGAGAGTTGGTATCAGTGGTGGAGGAGAAACGATGCCAAAGATGGTAAGTAAAATGAAGATGTCCCACTCAGGCCATTTACCATTGAAAAAATGTAAGTGTGCTTAAGAAGGTGGTTCTCCCATAGGCACCAATGCATTAGCAGCTGGGTCTGGGCTGCTTAGTTCATTGATTGTATACAAACCAGAAAAAATGAGGGAGTGGAATGCCTCGCTTCCTCTTCCGTCTCTGACGATGCCTTCTTACGTGCATTTCTTGATCTTTTACCCTCAGGTAAAAAGATCCCCTTTTGTCAATATAATTCATTCAGATTGACTATCTATCTATTAAGTATTTTCTATGAACCCCTTTTTTTATAATATATTTTTTTATTTAACTAGGCAAGTCAATTAAGAACAAATTGTTATTTACCATGACGGTCTACACCGGCCAATCCCGGACGACGCTGGGCCAATTGTGTGCCGCCATATGGGACTCCCAATCACGACCGGTTGTGATACAGCCTGGATTCAAACCAGGGTGTCTGACACCTCTACCACTAAGATGCAGTGCCTTAGACCGCTGAGCATCTCAGGAGCCAAAGTAACCCCATTCATCAATTACATTGGTAACCAGTTTATAATAGCAATAAAAAGGAAAGGAAAAAAAAAACCCAGCAGGCACTAGGCCCTCCATGGAATGAGTTTGACATCCCTGTTCTATAGCAAAGGGATTCAACTTTTACCCTAGGACAGGGTTTTCCAAACTCGGATCTTGTTGTCAGAATGAATGCAGTGAATGCAACTGTTTTGTGGCTCAACACGACTCCATTGGCACTTCCTACAAAGGACCAAATCTCAGAGCATGTCAAGCCACCGTATTCAGGAAGCTCTTAGTGTATTATGGTTCAGTCATTTTACTGGAATGTACAGCTCAGAGGGACAAAGATGGAAATATACACTGGAAGATCTGTTTGTGAGTGCGTGTGAATGTGTGTACGTTTTTGAGGGGGGGGGTTCTGTCTTGTGGTCAGATGGGAGCTGAGGTGAGATCCAATCCCACATTGATGAATTATATATGGCTTGCATCGCACCTCCCACGCTCCAATCTTATGTAATGACAGCAGGGTGTGGAAAGTGTGTGTGTGTGTGTGTCTATTTATACCCAGACTGGGATTGAGGGAGCGATGAGTCACCCCCCGATATACCAAGAAATATGCCTCATAAAAATATTGGTTTAGACATATTCCAACTGTATCATGTTGTCATGATGCTGTTTCAATGTCTCTGTCTTTAGGTCCTACCTCTACATATATTTGAGATGAAAACATTACCTAATGTGATGTTCTGGATATTGACAATAGAAAAACTTAATATACTGGATCCTATGCTCTAGTGAAATTCTATAGAAAATACTGCAACAAATCTAAACTCAATAGACAGATAGTATATCAATTAGAGCGTACAGCCACTACTGTATTTGATGAGGTTGCAGTCAGCACAAGTGAATTACATACAGTAAGCCTACAACACTTGCCTAAAGCAGTGATACAGTAGAGTACAACCTGCTGGCCCAGCTCACCTACCAAACAATCCCCTCACACACAAATTCCTGTATGCACACACACATAGAACCCCCCCACACACACACACACACACAGTGGCATGCCAACCCAGCATAACAATGCTAATCGGTATTTCCCTGTGGGCAAGCATTGGTGGAAAGGTCGGAACTGTGGGACTGATAGGAATGCCTGGGGCTGAATCCCTTATGGCACCATATATTAAAAATGGTCTCCCCTGTTTTGAAAGCAACGGGATGGCGCTGGCACCCATGTCTCTAAATCAGCTGAGGCTTCATTGTGGCAGCACCTTAGCGAAGCCTCAATGAAAATGTCATGCCTCAGGTTGGGCCCCAGGTTTGGTCCAGTTGGAGCATGAAAGCAGAGCTCCCTCATGAGTCTTTTCAAGTACCCCTATGTGTAGGCCAAGTACCTAGTACCCCTGGTTGGGAAACACTATTCTATGTCATCAAAAGGAACATCAATTTCGACATACCAATTATGATCTAGCTAAAAATACTTGAATTAGTTATAGAACCCATTGCCCTTTATGGTTGAGGTCTGGGGTTCGCTCACCAACCAAGAATTCACAAAATGTGAAAAACACCAAATTGAGACTCTGTATGCAACATTCTGCAAAAACATCCTCTGTGTACAAAGTAAAACCCCAGATAATGCATATAAAGCAGAATTAGGCCGATACACGCTAATTATAAAAACCCAGAAAAGAGCTGTTAAATTCTACAACCAGCTAAAAGGAATGGATTCCCAAACCTGAGCAGGGAGACATCACCAACAGAGAGATGAACCTGGAGAAGAGTCCCCTAAGGAAGCTGGTCCTAGGGCTCTGTTCACAAACACAAACAGACCCCAAGACAGCAACACAATTAGACCCAACCAAATCATGAGAAAACAAAAAGATAATTACTTGACACATTGGAAATAATTAAAAAAACAGAGCAAACTAGAATGCTATTTGGCCCTAAACAGAGAGTACACAGTGGCAGAGTACCTGACCACTGTGACTGGCCCACAATTAAGGAAAGCCTTGACTATTTACAGGCTCAGTGAGCATAATCTTGCTATTGAGAGATGCTACCGGCAGACCTGGCTCTCAAGAGAAGACAGGCTGTGTGCACACTGCCCACAAAATGTGGTGGAAACTGAGCTGCACTTCCTAACCTCCTGCCAAATGTATGACCATATTGGAGACACATGCAGTGCATTCGGAAAAGTTTTCAGACCACTTGACTTTTTCCATATTTTGTTACGTTACAGCTTTATTCTAAAATGGATTCAATAGTCCCCCCTCATCTATACACAATACACCACAATGACAAACCAAAAACAGGTTTAGACATTTTTGCTAATTTATTTAACATAAAAAGAGAAATATCACATTTACATTAGTATTCAGACCCTTTACTTAGTACTTTGAAGCACCTTTGGCGGCAATTACAGCCTTGAGTCTTCTTGGGTCTGACACTACACGTGTCACACCTGTATATGGGGATCTTCTCCCATTCTTCTCTGCTGATCATCTCAAGCTTTGTCAGTCCCGAATCCACTCCTCCGTAAGTCCTGGCTGTGTGCTTAGGGTCGTTGTCCTGTTGGAAGGTGAACCTTCATCCCGGTCTGAGGTCCTGAGCAGGTTTTCATCAAGGATCTCTCTGTACTTTGCTCCGTTGATCTTTCCCTCGATCCTGACTAGTCTCCTAGTCCCTGCCGCTGAAAAACATCCCCAGAGCATGACGCTGGTTCAACCATGCTTCACCGTAGGGATGGTGCCAGGTTTCTTTCAGATGGGACGCTTTCATACAGGCCAAAGAGTTCAATCTTGGTTTCATCAGACCAGAGAATCTTGTTTCTCATGGTCTGAGAGTCTGTAGGTGCCTGTTGGCAAACTCCAAGTAGGCTGTCGTGTGTATTTTACTGAGGAGTGGCTTGCGTCTGGCCACTCTACCATGAAGGCCTGATTGGTGGTGCTGCAGAGATGGTTGTCCTTCTGAAAGGTTCTCCCATCTCCACAGACGAACTCTGGAGCTTTGTCAGCGTGACCATTGGGTTTTTGGTCACCTCCCTAACCAAGGCCTTTCGATTGCTCAGTTTGGCTGTGCAGCCAGTCACTGAAGAGTCTTGGTGGTTCCAAACTTCTCCCATTGAAGAATGATGGAGGCCACTGTGTTCTTGGGGACCTTCAATGCTGCAAAAAAATTTTGGTATCTGTGCCTCGACACAATCGATACAGTTGTGTCTCGAAGCTCTACTGACAATTCCTTCAACCTCATGGCTTCGTTTTTGCTCTGAAATGCACTGTCAACTGTGAGACCTTACATAGACAGGTGTGTGCCTTTCCAAAGCATGTCCAATCAATTGAATTTACCACAGGTGGACTCCAATCAAGTTTTAGAAACAAGGATGATCAATGGAAACAGGATACACCTGAACTCAATTTGGAGTCTCATAGCAAAGGGTCTGAATAATTATGTAAATAAGGTGTCTGTTTTTTTATAAATTTGCAAAAATGTCTAAAAACCTGTTTGGCTTTGTCATTATGGGGTATTGTGTGTAGATTGATGAGCATTTTTTAAATATAAAAAAATATATGTTGAAGTCTGAGGTTTACATGCACCTTAGCCAAACACATTTAAACTCAGTTTTTCACAATTCCTGACATTTAATCCTAGTACAAATTCCCTGTCTTAGGTCAGTTAGGATCACCACTTTATTTTAAGAATGTGAAATGTCAGAATAATAGTAGAGAAGGATTTATTTCAGCTTTTATTTCATTCATCACATTCCCAGTGGGTCAGAAGTTTAATACACTCAATTAGTATTTGGTAGCATTGCCTTTAAAATGTTTAACTTGGGTCAAACGTTTTGGGTAGCCTTCCACACACTTCCCACAATAAGTTGGGTGAATTTTGGCTCATTCCTCCTGACAGCTGGTGTAACTGAGTCAGGTTTGTAGGCCTCCTTGCTCGCACACCTTTTTCAGTTCTGTCCACAAATCTTCTATAGGATTGAGGTCAGGGCTTTGTGATGGCCACTCCAATACCTTGACTTTGTTGTCCTTAAGCCATTTTGCCACAACTTTGGAAGTATGCTTGGGGTCATTGTCCATTTGGAAGACCCATTTGCGACCAAGCTATAACTTCCTGACTGATGTCTTGAGATGTTGCTTCAATATATCCACATAATTTTCTTTCCTCATGAAGCCATCTATTTTGTGAAGTGCACCAGTCCCTCCTGCAGTAATGCACCCACATAACATGATGCTGCCACGGATGCGATGGTGTTCTTCGGCTTTACAAGCCTCTCACTTTTTCCTCCAAACATAGCGACGATCAGTTCCATTTTTGTTTAATCAGACCAGAGGATATTTCTCCAAAAAGGTACGATCTTTGTCCAAATGTGCAGTTGCAAACCGTAGTCTGGCTTTTATGTGGCTGTTCTGGAGCAGTGGCTTCTTCCTTGATGAGCAGCCTTTCAGGTTATGTCGATATAGGACTCGTTTTACTGTGGATATAGATACTTGTGTACCTGTTTTCTCCAGCATCTTCACAAGGTCCTTTGCTGTTGTACTGGGATTGATTTGCACTTCTCGCACCAAAGTACGTTAATCTCTAGGAGACAGAACGCGTCTCCTTCCTGAGCGGTATGACGGCTGCATGGTCCCATGGTGTTTATACTTGCGTACTATTGTTTGGACAGATGAACATGTACCTTCAGGCGTTTTAAAATTGCTCCCAAGGATGAACCAGACTTGTGGAGGTCTACAAGGTCTTTCTTTCTGAGGTCTTGGCTGATTTGTTTTGAAGGTAGGCCTTGAAATACATCCACAGGTACACCTCCAATTGACTCAAATTATGTAAATTAGCCTATCAGAAGCTTCTAAAGCCATGACATCATTTTCTGGAATTTTCCAAGCTGTTTAAAGGCACAGTCAACTTAATGTATGGAAACTTCTGACCCACTGGAATTGTGATACAGTGAATAAGTCTGTTAACAATTGTTGGAAAAATTACTTGTGTCATGCACAAAGTAGATGTCCTAACTGACTTGCCAAAACTATAGTTTGTTAACAAGAAATTTGTGGAGTGCTTGAAAAATGAGTTTTAATGACTCCAACCTAAGTGTATGTAAACTTCCGACAACTGTATATTTTTAGAATAAGGCCATAACGTAACAAATTGTGGAAAAAGTCAAGGGGTCTGAATACTTTCAGAATGCACTGTATCTCCCTCATTACACAGACCCACAAAGAATTTGAAAACAAATCTAATTTCCCATACCTATTGTGTGAAATATCAGTGTTCCATCACAGCAGCGAGATTTGTGACATGTTGCAACAAGAAAAGGGCAACCAGTGAAGATTGTAAATACAACCCATATTTCTGTTTATTTATTTTCCTTTTTGTACTTTAACTATTTGCACGTCGTTACAACACTGTATATAGACATAATATGGCATTTGAAATGTCTCTATTCCTTTAGAACATTTGTGAGTGTAATGTTAACTGTTCATTTTATATTGTTTATTATCTATTTCACATGCTTTGCCAATGTAAAATGTAAACATATGTTTCCCATGCCAATATTGCCCCTTGAATTGAGAGAGAGAGAGAGAGAGAGAGAGAGAGAGAGAGAGAGGGAGAGAGAGAGCTTAATCAGTGATCAAGTGGAGGCGTCAGAAAGACATTGAAACGCAGGTCTCTTCCTCTCTGCAGGCAGACCAAGTGCGCCCCAAATGGCAACCTTTTTCTTTATTTAGTGCACTAATTTTGACCAGGTTCCATATGGAAATCTCATAGTGCTCTGGTCAAAAGTAATGCACTAAATAGGGAATAGGGTTCCATTTGGGACGCAGGCCAGTCATGTGCCGCGCCACTGCTCCCCAGGGCCCCGGCCCAGCAACACAGAGGACCAGCTAGTGACACTGCAGCCTGCATGAGGAGGATTACTAAGTGGTGTGGGGAGCTCATAAATCATCTGATGTATGATCTACCAGGGGCCCTGCATCTGGCACCACCACCACCTCACCCCTCAGCTCCCCACAAATTGAGCTTTTCAAACGCTTTTCAAGTGTGTAGACAAAGAGAGGTGTCTGAAAGAAGGGTGGTACGGTTGCTCTTGGGGTAGGTAGGGCTTTTCTTTCCAGTGATGGCTCAAAAAAGGAGTGGCCGCACAGTCAGAGCTTTTCGATGACTTGGATTTTCCTTGTTTTTTTCCAGAGATATTTTTTCCACTGCAGCCATTTCAGACTGTATGTGCTTTGCAGTCTTCTATATTCACTTTGTTCATAGAAGAGGGTAAAACAGCTTCAGTAGTGTTTTCTCATAACCATGCGTATGTGTATGCAGTAGCATTGTTATCTGAGACTTTATATAAAAGCAATGGAATAAAAGTGATTGGAATAACAATATGATTTTGCTTTACTCAGCTCTCCTCCTCAGACTGCTCTATTAAAATGACTTGTCTCATGGTGTCTACTTGGGCATGTCTTCTAGCCTTCTTAATATAGACCTCTCCTCAGGGACTTGCCTTACCAACAACCCAAGCAGCTTTTTCCCTCAAATAATGTCACTGGAAATGTTGACAAAATATCAAGCTTCTCCCGAGTCCCAAAACACACCAAGCATCCAGGTTTCCAGTCTCCATTCTCTCCCCCTGGGTGAGGTTCCCTCTCTTCCCTCTCTCATCCCACTGTGGATCATTGCTGAATTGTTGCCACAATGTTGCCATAACATCGTCTCAGTTGTGCCCTGCTGGCCTGGCTGGTCTTCAGTTGAACCACTGCAGGAAAATGAACTGTAGTAATCCACTCGCACCATGACCGGGTCAGTGACTCTTAGTTTAAATAGGCCCAACAAAAATCCCCCAAAGTAGGGAACTTCCTAATAATCTGGCCCCACTTGAAAGAAGTGCTCTTAAAAATGCATCTTTCTCTTGAATTCCTCCCCTGGCCAGGTCACATAGAGACAATTAAATATGAGATTTATTTTTCTTCAAGCCTTGTTTTGTGGAGAGAGAAAGCAGAGAGCTGGACCCAGCCAGGCAGCCGTAGGTCGAAGGGAGCACAGAATCAGGGTTTACCGCAGGCAGGCAGCAATGTTAGTTTTCCGAGAAACACTCTGCTTAAAGCTGATGCAGGGCAGCGTGATTTTCTCACCAGGGATTAGTATTAGGGTGTAAGAATATTTTTAGACTTCTCTCTCAGTGGACGTCATAACGTTATATTCCATTACAGTGGCAACACTGATGAGGGAAGTTTGCATTAAATGCCAAATTCAAACACTGCCTTTTTCAAATCAATGGTTGCTACCTACTTTCATGTCTACAAACCCAGAGAAAATGTCCCATTTGAGAAGGCATAAGCTATGCACCCTGTGTAAGGTAAGGTCATTGCTTTATTCATAAGAATTCTACACATTCTTTTGCAACAAAGGAAAAGGGGCTTGGATGAAGAAAACATCTTAAGTGAATTTTCCCCTTAGTTTCCTTAACTTTAATCCTTAAGGGTCTATAATTGATCGATGTGGGCTGCATCTCAATCCACCACATCCGCCTATGTCAGCCTACCGCATCTGCAGTGGAAGGTAGCCGTGCTACAGCGGTGTTTGTCAGACCATGACACGTCCCGAAAATTGTCTTCTCACAAAAATGTCTGTAGTATCGTACAAACTATAGAAGGGGGAGATTTTCACTTTTTGCTATAACCCCCACAAGGATCACAAGACTGGATTTAAGTCAATAATGCTGATGTGCCAACTTCTGTCTAATATGACCCTACTATGGAAAAGGGGGAATGAACACAATGCTGTTCTACATTTTTTTCCACAACCCCCACAAATGTCACAGGATTCATTTGAGGTCGGTAATGTTGATATGCCAACTTCTGACTGTAGCAATTTCTGTCTTTGTGTTATTCAAAGCGGTTCCCCCGTTTTAGAGGTTTTTAACTCAGTTGCACAAAACATGAAGGTGAACTTCCCCCTTAAATCAAGTGAAAAAGGTAAGGTTGCTCTTGAGGTCCCTTAATAAATGCTTCATTCAGTATGGATAATGTAAACAGCATTTGTGGAGGTGAATGTTGCTTTCCTCTGCCCTGGTTTCAAAAACAAAACATCCACCAGCTAGCTACTTGGCTAAACAATGGGAGGTGCACGATCCATGGCTATAAGGCCAAAGTTCACTAAAAAGTAATAGAAGCAAGTTGAGAAAAAGTAGCTAAAATAAGTGTTTTGTTATCTTCTGACTCAATTTGTTTCTCTTGAATGTAGAAGTTCCATTTGCAATCTCCCAAAATAAATTAGATCTCTTTGATAAGACATTCAGTGAATCAGGTTATCTCCATGGTAACCAGAGACTCTTTCTGTCTTACATGCCTCCAAACTATTGCAAAACCTTAAACGTTTTACTGCAGTGGGCTAAATCAGTGTTTCTTGGTAGTCTTAAACAAATCTACTTTGAAGGAAAAGTATATACCTCACACACATGGTTATGGGCTTAAAAAAAGACAACTCAAATCAAATTTTATTTGTCACATACACATGGTTCCCAGCAGATGTTAATGCGAGTGTAGCGAAATGCTTGTGCTTCTAGTTCCGACAATGCAGTAGTAACCAACGAGTAATCTAACCTAACAATTTCTCACCAACTACCTTTTACACACAAGTGTAAAGGGATGAAGAATATGTACATAAAGATATATGAATGAGTGATGGTACAGAACGGCATAGGCAAGATGCAGTAGATGGTATCAGATGGACACATACATATGTGTCACACTCTGACCATGTTTTGCGTTGTTTGTTTCTATGTTTTGTTTGGTCAGGGTGTGATATGAATGGGCATTCTATGTTGTATGTCTAGTTTGTCTATTTCTATGTGTTTTGGCCTGATATGGTTCTCAATCAGTGGTAGGTGTTTGTCGTTGTCTCTGATTGGGAACCATATTTAGGTAGCCTGTTTTGTATTGTGGTTGAGAGAGTCTCCCGTCTGTCCTGAGCCGCCAGAGTCTCCCGTCTGTCCTGAGCCGCCAGAGTCTCCCGTCTGTCCTGAGCCGCCAGAGTCTCCCGTCTGTCCTGAGCCGCCAGAGTCTCTCGTCTGTCCTGAGCCGCCAGAGTCTCCCGTCTGTCCTGAGCCGCTAGAGTCTCCCGTCTGTCCTGAGCCGCTAGAGTCTCCCGTCTGTCCTGAGCCGCGAGAGTCTCCCGTCTGTCCTGAGCCGCTAGTCTCCCGTCTGTCCTGAGCCGCTAGAGTCTCCCGTCTGTCCTGAGCCGCTAGAGTCTCCCGTCTGTCCTGAGCCGCTAGAGTCTCCCGTCTGTCCTGAGCCGCCAGAGCCGCCAGTCAGCCAGGAGCCGCCAGAGCCGTCAGCCAGCCAGGAGCCGCCAGCCAGCCAGGAGCCGCCAGAGCCGTCGCCAGCCAGGAGCCGTCAGAGCCGTCAACCAGCCAGGAGCTGCCAGAGCCGTCAGCCAGCCAGGAGCTGCCAGAGCTGTCAATCAGTCTGGAGCTGCCCCTTAGTCCGGAGCTGCCCCTCAGTCCGGAGCTGTCCCTCAGTCCGGAGCTGCCCCTCAGTGCGGAGCTGCCCCTCAGTGCGGAGCTGCCCCTCAGTCCGGAGCTGCCCCTCAGTCCGGAGCTGCCCCTCAGTCCGGAGCTGCCCCTCAGTCCGGAGCTGCCCCTCAGTCCGGAGCTGCCCCTCAGTCCGGAGCTGCCCCTCAGTCCGGAGCTGCCTCTCAGTCCGGAGCTGCCTCTCAGTCCGGAGCTGCCCCTCAGTCCAGAGGCGCTCCTCAGTCCAGTGGGGCCTTTAATTAGGGTCTTAGGCCCAAGGTCGGAGGCGAGGGTCGTCACTCTAAAGAGGCCCTTGAAGAGGGCAATGACTATGGTGGAGTGGGGTCCACGTCCTGCGCCAGAGACGCCACCGCGGCCAAATGCCCACCCAGACCCTCCCCTATAGGTTTAGGTTTTGCGGCCGGAGTCCGCACCTTAAGGGGGAGTACTGTCACACACTGACCATGATTTGCGTTGTTTGTTTCTATGTTTTGTTTGGTCAGGGTGTGATATGAATGGGTAATCTATGTTGTATGTCTAGTTTGTCTATTTCTATGTGTTTTGGACTGATATGGTTCTCAATCAGTGGCAGGTGATTGTCGTTGTCTCTGATTGGGAACCATATTTGGGTAGCCTGTTTTGTATTGTGGTTGGTGTGTTATTGTCTATGTTACGTTGCATGTTAGCACAGTGTTTTGATAGCAGTCACGTTCGTCATGTTAGTTAGTTTGTTTGTTTAGTGTACTTCGTGTTTTTCCGTCTTTCATTAAAAATATGTATTCACATCACGCTGCGCTTTGGTCTCCTTACTACGACGATCGTGGCAATATGAGATGAGTAATGTAGGGTATGTAAACATATAAAAGTGGCATTGTTTAAAGTGGCTAGTGATACATGTATTACATAAAGATGGCAAGATGCAGTAGATGGTATAGAGTACAGTATATACATATGAGATGAGTAATGTAGGGTATGTAAACATTATATTAAGTGGCTAACATTGTTTAAAGTGGCTAGTGATAGATTTTTTACATACATTTTTCCCATTATTAAAGTGGCTGGAGTTGAGTCAGGATGTTGGCAGCAGCCACTCAATATTAGTGGTGGCTGTTTAACAGTCTGATGGCCTTGAGATAGAAGCTGTTTTTCAGTCTCTCGGTCCCAGCTTTGATGCACCTGTACTGACCTCGCCTTCTGGATGATAGCGGGGTGAAAAGGCAGTGGCACGGGTGGTTGTTGTCCTTGAGGATCTTTATGGCCTTCCTATGACTTTGGGTGGTGTAGGTGTCCTGGAGGGCAGGCAGTTTGCCCCCGGTGATGCGGACCTCACTACCCTCTGGAGAGCCTTACAGTTGTGGGCGGAGCAGTTGCCATACCAGGCGGTGATACCTGACATGGTACAGGTCAATTGTATTCAATTGCACACTTTATATACACACACACACATCACAAAAGACTGAAATATAACAAAACCGTTTGACATAGAAACACCATATTTTCGTTTTTTTTTTTAAATAGTTGATTAATTATGAAAAATATGAATAGCATTACACCCATACGGCCACTAGGTCATTAGACTGCAGGAAAATGCTTCATTAAACCCTTACCTGTAACAGTTCAGTAACCACAGACGCTGGGAGACGGGAAGCAAGTACAGGGTGAAAATGTAATAATAAATAGACGTGAAACTAAACAAAGAACAGTATCTGGACAAGATAAACAAAACGACATCAATGTAGACAAGGGAATGAAACTGAGGACGTGCCAGATATAGAGGAGGCAATCAATGACGTGATGAAGTCCAGGTGAGTCTGATGAAGCGCTGGTGCGCGTAACAATGGTGACAGGTGTGCGTAATGATGAGCAGCCTGGCAGCCTCCAGCGCCAGAGCGGGGGAGCGGGAGCAGACGTGACACTTACCTAAGGAAATGTTTGAGGGGTTTCCTTAAGGTAAACCCTTAAAGGAAACACTTAAGTTGTTTTATGCAACCAGGCCAATGTCCTCACGTGTCATTATGTATTCCCTGCACATGTAGTGGAACCTACAGCTCCATGATGGATCACATGGGGATACTGTATATTCCATCTAGCTCTTCCACCAGCCTCAAGTCTACATGTGCACACTCTTAATTCTCCCCTCCATTCTCTCGATAAGAATCTCTGCATCTGTGTGGCTCAGTGCCTGTGGGTGGAGTAGTTACTTTGATTTGTGCATGTCCGGAAGCCCCTCAAATACCTTGTGAATCATAGACATTGGCTTCCACCGCTACATCGTAACAGTTCTCTATATGTGGCTAAAACTGACATTCATGCTCAAGCAGAAGGCCTAGAGGTCCAACGACCATATAAAAAGATCACTGGGTTTATCTCTCTTATCGTTAGAGGGTTTTCAATTTTCATCCTCCCAAATTGATTTTATGGATGTGCGAAGAGCTGCAATGTTTCAAGCTCAAATCTATCAAGGATATTGTGGAGAGCACAGACATCAATACTCTCTAAGTGAATAGTTAAGAAGCACAGATCAGCAAAAATGTGAAGAGAAAAATGGCACTTCATTGAGTTTTTCATTGATTGCTAGAAAGGCAAAGCAAGCAAAGAATGCTCAGACTTGCCGATTGGAAACATGGAAGCTTCTACTTATTCCAGAGAGGCTGATTGATGGTAAGGACTAAAGTCACATGGTAGGCTATATGAATGGAGAAGGGAGTGGCAGTGTTGAGAGCTGAGAGAGCACTCAGTGATGTTCCCTGGAATACAAAGAGACAGCGTCTTCTGTGGGGAAGCCGGGTGCTGTTATTGCACGGCTCAGGAGGACCAGAGTGCCTGTGACCTTGAGTCCATCTCCTAGAGGGGATTACACCCACAAAGTAATGAGAATCGACTCTCATTGTTACCAGTGATATTGCGTGTTTGTATGTGACTTGAACAGGCAGTAGCCTCCTTACATTTCTCTCAAAGGTAAGGCTACCTAGGGGTTTGCTTTTTTGTACAACAATATGTTTGACATTTGATACTTTGGGGTAAATTAAATTGTGAAGGACCAAGGCTGGTTCAGATGTATACGATAAAATGCCATAAAAAATTTCATTTTAATATATTGTACTATTCCTACTACACAGATGCAACATGAGATCCCCTCATGATGAAAAATGCATTCATAATTCCTTCATCATCAATCCCCTCCCTCAGATCCCCTTTAAAAACCTCGAAAGGTCTAAGCCGTTAGAATGTGGGGGGTTCTAATAAGTTAACATATGGAGGGCTTCCTGAGTGGCGCAGTGGTCTAATACACTGGCCCAGCCTCGTCCTGGTTAGGGTAGGGTTTGGCCTCTAGCGAAATCCTAGTGGCGGGCCAGGCACCTGCAAGCTGACTACTGTCGCCAGCTGGCCAGCTGTACGGTGTTTCCTCCGACATAATGGCGCGGCTGGCTTCCGGGTTAAGAAGTGTGTCAAGAAGCAGTGCGGCTTGGCAAGGTTGTGTTTCGGGGTATGCATGGCTCTCGACCTTCACCTCTCCCGAGTCCATAGGGGAGATCCAGTGATGGGACAAGACTGTAACTACTAATTGGATATCATGAAAAAAGTTAACATATGGAATTTTTTAAAGATGGTCATACCATGGATCATTTAGCTATTTGAACACTATTAAACATTATTTGATAAAATATTGAATTTGGCCTTTACTACTATAGCCCATAGAAACGCATTGAATAAAAAAAAGACAGTCAAAAATGTAATCATAAGGAATAAGGTTTTGAAATGTCTGTCCTATATCTAGGATATATTTGTATTTGTATTTGACACATATCTAACCTCTTATTTTTGTTGGCACAAAACTACCTCCATACTTACATGAATTTGTATGGGTTACATTCAGACGAGTCCCGTGGGGCTTGTGGGGGTCGGAGAGAAAAACGAAAAAATACTATCATGTTTGTGAGAGTCTCATCTTTCCATATTAAACCGTTTGGATGCTATAGACATTTTCGTGAGAATACTGATTTTCAGGATGTCTCATGGTCTGACAAACATCGTTGTAGCTCCACCACAGATGCATAAGGCCAACAACAAAAACAGATTCTCTAGCTTCAACTGACAGATTTTGATGGGGATTTGTTTATTACAGGTGCGTCACTAGACTCTTCATTAATGTGGCTATTTAATTTGTGTGCATCTCAGCCCCAAGGTATCTATTTAGGCCCTCTTAGAAATACCATTTCAGGGCACCAGAGAGAAAGAGAGACAGCCAGCCATCTCATTACGGGGCGTATATCTATCGGTGAGTGTAGTACATGGGGATGTGTGAAACTTGCTCCTCAGCCTAAAGTGTCCCACTTGTGTTGCTTCATTAGCTAGCTTATGAGGTGGTGCGATCGGCAGACACTTGGGTAAGAAGTCATGTGTGTTTGGGAGGCAGAGGTCCTGAGTTCACTCTAGGTATGGGCCACATCGGGAGGAAATGGTACTCCCTAAGCAAGCAGCGTGAAGTCTTTTACATGAGCAGCATTAAATCAGTCAGTCACTCATGTGGCCACAGAATGTCCTCTCTCTCTCTCATGAGCAGGGGGGCCTTGGAGTGGAGTCAGAGTCAGCGTTGCCGGGGCAACAGCCTCAGTTATGTAACATCATATGGCAAGGTGTAAACAAAACGCCCCAGCAGTGTTCCCTCCTTCCCTCCCTTTAACGCTTGCATACAATAATAGGAGCATTTTAACAGCAATGCGTGGTAGCCCTAACAGAAAATACTGAAATATAGTTCGCTTGGGGACTTACCAGCTGTTTGCTCTGTGGCTTCAGATATAATAGCATTTAATTAGAAAAACTGTCTTGTGTGATATGTGTATATAGTAGCGCTTATCACTGGAAGACAGCTCCTTGTAGTGAAGGAAAAATTAAAGAATTTATGTTACGGTGTTCAAGTGAGCCAAATCCTTTTAATATCTATAGCACTGTAAAATGGATGGTGGAAATCAATGAAAGCACATCAACCTATATACTTCAATAAGGACATAAATCTATACTCTGTGAAGAACAAATGTGCTAAGAGGAATATGTGCAGCCTACATGCCCCTGAGAAAAGCTTTCTTAATTTGTGGACTTGTTTCTGTATTCAATGAATATGTATCCATCCCGCCAAGAAAAACATACCAGAACTCAATAAAAAACCCACTTAAACATAGTGTGTCCCAAATTTCACACTATTCCCTACATTCTTCAAATGAAGGTAACCTGCTGAAATGATTACCGCCCCGTAGCACTCACGTCGGTAGCCATGAAGTGCTCTGAAAGGCTGGTCATGGCTCACATCAACACCATCATGTCGGAAATCCTAGACCCACTCCAATTCGCATACCGCCACAACAGATCCGCAGATGACACAATCTCAATCCACACTGCCCTTTCCCACCTGGACAAAAAGGACACCATAGTGCCCACAAAGCTCATCCTTAAGCTAAGGACCCTGGGACTAAACACCTCCCTCTACAACTGGACCCTGAACTTTTTGACGGGCCGGCCCCATGTGGTAAGGGTTGGCAAAAACACATCTGCCGCGCTGATCCTCAACACTGGGACCCTCACGGGTGTGTGCATAGTCACCCACGACTGCTTGGCCAAACACGACTCCAACACCATTATTAAGTTTGCTGACGACACAACAGTGGTAGGCCTGGTCCCCGACAATGATGAGACAGCTTATATTATAGGGAGGAGGTCAGGGACCTGGCAGTGTGGTGCCAGGACAACAACTTCTCCCTCAATGTGAGCAAGACAGAGTTGATCGTGGACTATAGGAAAGGGGCTGAAGTGGAGAGGTTCGAGAGTTTCAAGTTCCTTGGTGTCCACATCACCAACGCACTATAATGGTCCAAACACACCAAGACAGTTGTGAAGAGGGCATGACAACACCTTTTCACCCTCAGGAGACTGAAAAGATTTGGCATGGGTCCCCAGATCCTCAAAAAGTTCTGAAGCTGCCCCGTCGAGAGCATCCTAACCGGTTGCATTGGTATGCAGTTGATATGGCAACTGCTCAGCATCTGACCGTAAGGCGCTACAGAGGGTAGTGCTTACAGCCTAGTATATTACTGGGGCCAAGCTTCCTGACATCCAGGACCTACAGTTGAAGTCGGAAGTTTACATACACTTAAGTTGGAGTCATTAAAACATATTTTTCAACCACTCCACAAATTCTTGTTAACAAACTATAGTTTTGTCAAGTCTGTAAGGACATCTACTTTGTGCATGACACAAGTAATTTCTCCAACAATTGTTCACAGACAGATTACTTAACTTATAATTCACTGTTTCACAATTCCAGTGGGTCAGAAGTTTACATACACCAAGTTGACTGTGCCTTTAAAAAGCTTGGAAAATTCCAGAAAATGATGTCATAGCTTTAGAAGTTCTGACATCATTTGAGTCAATTGGAGGTGTAGCTGTGGATGTATTTCAAGGCCTACCTTCAAACTCAGTGCCTCTTTGCTTGACATCATGGGGGAAAAAAAAGAAATCAGCCAAGACCTCAGAAATAAATTGTAGACCTCTACAAATATGGTTCATCCTTGGGAGCAATTTCCAAATGCCTGAAGGTACTACGTTCATCTGTACAAGCAATAGCATGCAAGAATAAACACCATGGGATCACGCTGCCGTCATACCACTCAGGAAGGAGACGCGTTCTGTCTCCTAGAGATTAACTTACTTTGGTGCGAGAAGTGCAAATCAGTCCCAGAACAGCAAAGGACCTTGTGAACATGCTGGAGGAAACCGGTACAAAGTATCTATATCCACAGTAAAACGAGTCCTATATCGACATAATCTGAAAGGCCGCTCAGCAAGGAAGAAGCCACTGCTCCAAAACCCCCATAAAAAAGCCCAAAAACAAAAATAGAACTGTTTGGCTATAATGACCATCGTTATGTTTGGAGGACAAAGGGGGAGGCTTGCAAGCCGAAAAACATAAACCCAACCATGAAGCACGGGGGTGGCAGGATCATGTTGAAGGGGTGCTTTGCTGCAAGAGGGACTGGTGCACTTCACAAAATAGATGGCTTCATGAGGATGGAAAATGATGTGGATATATTGAAACAACATCTCAAGACATCATTCAGGAAGTTGTAGCTTGGTCGCAAATGGGTCTTCCAAATGGACAATGACCCCAAGCATACTTCCAAAGTTGAGGCAAAATGGCTTAAGGACAACAAAGTCAAGGTATTGGAGTGGCCATCACAAACCATGACCTCAATGACCTCAATCCTATAGAAGATTTGTGGGCAGATCTGAAAAAGCGTGTGCCAGCACAGAGGCATACAAACCTGACTCCATTACACCAGCTCTGTCAGGAAAAATGGACCAAAATTCACTAAACTTATTGTGGGAGCTACAGCTCGGCATTCAACACCATAGTACCCTCCAAGCTCGTCATCAAGCTCGAGACCCTGGGTCTCGATCCCGCCCTGTGCAACTGGGTACTGGACTTCCTGACGGGCCGCCCCCCAGGTGGTGAGGGTAGGCTACAACATCTCCTCCCCGCTGATTCTCAACACGGGGGCCCCACAAGGGTGCGTTCTGAGCCCTCTACTGTACTCCCTGTTCACCCACGACTGCGTGGCCACGCACGCCTCCAACTCAATCATCAAGTTTGCGGACGACACAACAGTGGTAGGCTTGATTACCAACAACGATGAGACGGCCTACAGGGAGGAGGTGAGGGCCCTCGGAGTGTGGTGTCAGGAAAATAACCTCACACTCAACGTCAACAAAACTAAGGAGATGATTGTGGACTTCAGGAAAAAGCAGAGGGAACACCCCCCCTATCCACATCGATGGAACAGTAGTGGAGAGGGTAGCAAGTTTTAAGTTCCTCGGCATACACATCACAGACAAACTGAATTGGTCCACTCACACTGACAGCGTCGTGAAGAAGGCGCAGCAGCGCCTCTTCAACCTCAGGAGGCTGAAGAAATTCGGCTTGTCACCAAAAGCACTCACAAACTTCTACAGATGCACAATCGAGAGCATCCTGGCGGGCTGTATCACCGCCTGGTACGGCAACTGCTCCACCCTCAACCGTAAGGCTCTCCAGAGGGTAGTGAGGTCTGCACAACGCATCACCGGGGGCAAACTACCTGCCCTCCAGGACACCTACACCACCCGATGTTACAGGAAGGCCATAAAGATCATCAAGGACATCAACTACCCGAGCCACTGCCTGTTCACCCCGCTATCATCCAGAAGGCGAGGTCAGTACAGGTGCATCAAAGCTGGGACCGAGAGACTGAAAAACAGCTTCTATCTCAAGGCCATCAGACTGTTAAACAGCCACCACTAACATTGAGTGGCTGCTGCCAACACACTGTCATTGACACTGACCCAACTCCAGCCACTTTAATAATGGGAATTGATGGGAAATGATTTAAATATATCACTAGCCACTTTAAACAATGCTACCTTATATAATGTTACTTACCCTACATTATTCATCTCATATGCATACGTATATACTGTACTCTATATCATCGACTGCATCCTTATGTAATACATGTATCACTAGCCACTTTAACTATGCCACTTTGTTTACTTTGTCTACATACTCATCTCATATGTATATACTGTACTCGATACCATCTACTGTATGCTGCCCTGTACCATCACTCATTCATATATCCTTATGTACATATTCTTTATCCCCTTACACTGTGTATAAGAATTGGAATTGTTAGTTAGATTACTTGTTGGTTATCACTGCATTGTCGGAACTAGAAGCACAAGCATTTCGCTACACTCGCATTAACATCTGCTAACCATGTGTATGTGACAAATAAAATTTGATTTGATTTGAGGCTTGTGGAAGGCTACCCGAAACGTTTGACCCAAGTTAAACTATTTAAAGGCAATGCTACCAAATACTAATTGAGTGTATATAAACCTCTGACCCACTGGGAATGTGATGAAAGAAATAAAAGCTGAAATAAATAATTCTCTCTACTATTATTCTGGCATTTCACATTCTTAAAATAAAGTGGTGATCCTAACTGACCTAAGGCAGGGAATTTTTGCTTGGATTAAATGTCAGGAATTGTGAAAAACTGAGTTTAAATGTGTTTGGCTAACGTGCATGTAAACTTCCGACTTCAACTGTATATACTAGGCGGTGTCAGAGGAAGGCCCAAAAAATTGTCAAAGAATCCAGTCACCGAAGTCATAGACTGTTCTCTCTGCTCCCGGACGGCAAGCGGTACCGGAGCGCCAAGTCTCGGACCAAAAGGCTCCCCCAAACCATATGACTGCTGAACAAGGCTCCCCCTTGTTTTTACCCTTCTGCTACTCGCTGTTTATTATCTATAAATAGTCACTTTACAAATTACCTCATCTAACCTGTACCACCGCACGTTGACTTGGTACCGGTACCCTCTGTATATAGCCCCCTTATTGTTATGTAATTTTATTGTGTTACTTTTTGATATATATATAATTATAATTATTTTATTTTTAATCACTTTAGTTTATTTCGTAAATATTTTATTAACTCTATTACTTGAACTGTATTGTTGGTCAAGGGATGGAAAGTAAGCATTTCACAGTAAGGTGAAATAAAACAGTACCTGTTGTATTCGGCGTATGTGACAAATAAAATTTGATTTGATAGTGCATAGTCAAAAGTAGTGCACTATGTAGGGAATAGGGTGCCATTTGGGGCAGAGCTATGGTAGGGGATAATATGGCCCAACCAGAAGCGACCTCCTTCCTCTCAACCCAGTCACATAAGAGGCCATTGTTCAGCAGGACAGTTCTGGAGGGCAGCTGTGCTTATTTACTGAAACCACCCAGATTATTAATAGCCATTCGCTGGTGGAGCCATTGGCTATGACTGCTGTGGAGGCAGTTCCCCTCTTGTAATTTGACCAAAATGTTATTTTATTGGAACATTGTCACAGGTTTAGGTGGCATTGGCCAAGTGTTGGAAATCTGGGGTTTCTCGGTTAGGGTTATCCTTGTGGACCCGATAGGAGCCCATAAGTGGAGACTTATCCCATTATTTGATACTCACACAGCTCTTAATGCAGGTCTGACAGTGTTGACAAGCAGAAGTGGCTTTTCGTAGCAGGTTAGGAGAACTTAGTATGTTAAGAGAATTAGGTAAGGAAAAATGTTAGGGTTAAAGCTAAAATGCTAAAATCGTCCCCGACATGACTCAAAAAGATCTAGCTACAAACAGGCCTGCCAGGCCTGAGAATAGTATTGGTTAACACAACAACCAGGCCTGTGAACAGTATTGGTTTACACTAATGCGATTCAGCTAAGGGGAGGAGGGATGACTCTCCATTATTCAAATTACACTGTGGTTGTGTCCAAAATGGCACCTTCCCTGTAAATTGACACTCAGGTCTATTTAAAGATGGCGCCGAAGAACATGGTTGACGTTTTACATTCTCCCAACCAATTGCGCTATTTAGTAATTTTTTTGTATTATGCTTAACTTATTTTTTAAAAACTTATTGTGTATATAATGTTTCTGCTACCATCTCTTATGACAGAAAATAAATTCTGGACATCAGAAAAGTGATTACCCAGCGCAGACTGGAAGAATCTTTTTCCTTTAACGAGTCTGACGAGAAGAATATCCTGCTTTCACTGGAACAGGCCCAGATCCAAGCCTTTTGCATGTGGAAAGACACCGGAAAAGGGGCCGCAGATCGGCGGCCTTCTGAGAATCCGGAGGTGAGCCATCCGTTCTTCTTGCCAACCTGCAATCATTGGAAAATAAAATTAATAACCAATGATTAAGATTATCCTAGCAACGGGACATTAAAAACTGTAGCAAGCGGGATTTTCCATGCACCAGCAGAACAGAGACGCTACCTCTCGTAAGATGAGGGGTATTTGTCTATTTGTCAACAGCTGGTGCAGGATATCTAATATTAAAGAAGTCTCGAGGTATTGCTCGCCTGAGGTAGAGTAGCTTATGATAAGCTGTGGACCACACTACATCTACCAGGAGAGTTCTCATCTATATTATTTGTAGTCTTCTATTTACCACCACAGAATGAAGCTGGCACTAAGACTGCTCTCAACCAACTCTATAAGGCCATAGTGAAAGAAGAAAATGCTCACCCAGAAGTGGCGCTCCTAGTGGCCGGGGACTTTAATGCAGGCAAACTTAAATCAGTTTTAACACATTTTTACCAGCATGTCACATGTGCAAGCAGGGGAAAAAAATCCAAGACCACCTTTACTCCACACACAGAGATGCATATAAAGTTCTCCCACGCCCTCCATTTCGCAAATCTGAGCATGAGTCTATCCTCCTGATTCCTGCTTACAAGAAAAAACTAAAGCAGGAAGTACCTGTGACTTGCTCAATACGTAAGTGGTCAGGTGACGTGGATGCTACACTACAGGACTGTTCTGCTAGCACAGACTGGAATATGTTCTGGGATTCATTTAATGGCATTGAGGAGTACACCACCTCAGTCATCGGCTACATCAATAAGTGCATCGATGACGTCATCCCCACAGTGACTGTACGTACATATCCCAACCAGACGCCATGAATTACAGGCAACATCAGCATCGAGCTAAAGGCTAGAGCTGCCGCTTTCAAGGAGTGGGAGACTAATCCGGATGCTTATAAGAATCCCGCTATGCCCTCAGACGAATCATCAAACAAGCAAAGTGTCAATACGGGATTAAGATTGAATCCTACTACACCGACTCTGACGCTTGTCGGATATGGCAAGGCTTGAAAACTATTACGGACAACGAATCCAAACCAAGATGCGAGCTGCCCAGTGACGCGAGACTGCTAGATGAGCTAAATGCCTTTTATGCTCACTACGAGGCAAGCATCAATGAAGCATGCACGAGAGCACCAGCTGTTCTGGATGACTGTGTGATAACGCTCGCAGTAGCCGATGTGAACAAAACATTTAAACAGGTCAACATTCACAAAGCTGCTGGGTCAGACAGATTACCAGGACGTGTCCTCAAAGCATGCGCGGACCAACTGTCAAGTGTCTTCACTGACATTTTCAACCTCTCCTTGACCGAGTCTGTAATACCTACATTTTTCAAGCAGACCACCATAGTCCCTGTGCCCAAGGAAGCAAAGGTAACCTGTCTTAAAGATGACCTCCCCGTGGCACTCACTCGGACCCACTCCAATTCACATACCACCCCAAAAGATCCACAGATTACGCAATCTAAGTCGCACTCCACACTGCCCTTTCTCACCTGGACAAAAGGAACATCTGTTCTTTGACTACAGCTCAGCGTTCAACACTATAGTGCCCACGAAGCGCATCACTAAGCTAAGGACTCTGGGACTAAACACCTCCCTCTGCAACTGGATCCTGGACTCCCTGACGGGCCACCCCCAGGTGGTAATAGTAGGCAACAACACATCTGCCATGCTGATCCTTAACCCTGGGGCCCCTCAGGGGTGTGTACTTAGTCCCCTCCTGTATTCCCTGTTCACCCACGCCTGCGTGGCCAAACACGACTCCAACACCATCATTAAGTTTGCTGATGACACAACAGTGATCACCGACAACGATGAGACGGCCTATAGAGAGGAGGCCAGAGAACTGGCAGTGTGGTGCCAGGGCAACTTCCTCTCCCTTGGTGTGAGAAAGACAAAGGAGCTAATCGTGGACTACAGGAAAAGGCGGGCTGAACAGGCCCCCATTAATATTGACGGGGCTGTAGTGGAGCGGGTCGAGTGTTTCAAGTTCCTTGGTGTCCACCTCACCAACGAACTATCATGGTCCAAACATACCAAGACAGTTGTGAGGAGGGCACGACAAAACCTTTTTCCCCTCAGGAGACTTAATAGATTTGGCATGGGTCCCAGGATCCTCAAAAGGTTCTACAGCTCCTGACCGGTTGCATCACCGCATGGTATGGCAACTGCTCGGCATTTGACCATAAGGCGCTACAGAGGGTAGTGTGAATGGCCCAGTACATCACTGGGGCCAAGCTTCCTGCCACCCAGGACCTATATAATAGGCAGTGTCAGAGGAAAGCCCATAAAATTGTCAGACTCCAGTCACCCAAGTTATAGACTGTTTTCTCTGCTACCGCACGGCAAGTGGTACCGGAGTGCCACGTCTAGGACCAAAAGGCTCCTCAACAGCTGCTACCTCAAGCCATAAGACTGCTGAAGAAATCATAAAATCGCTACCAGACAATTTACATTGACCCCCCACCCCCTCCCTTTTGTACACTGCTGCTACTCGCAGTTTGTTTTTTTATCTATGCATTGTTTATTATGCCCCCACCTACATGTACACATTACCTCAACTAGCCTGTACCCCCGCACACTGACTCGGTACCGGTGCCCACCTGTATATAGTCTCGTTATTGTTATTCTTATTGTGCTACTTTTTATTATTACAGTCTACTTGGTAAATATTTTCTTAACTCTTCTTGAACGACTATCCTACCGATCCTCGACTTCAGCGATGTCGTCTACAAAATGGCTTCCAACACTCTACTCAGCAAACTGGATGCAGTCTATCACAGTGCCATCTGTTTTGTCACTAAAGCACCTTATACCACCCACCACTGCAACTTGTATGCTCTAGTCGGCTGGCCCTCGGTACATATTCGTCGCCAGACCCACTGGCTCCAGGTCATCTACAAGTCCATGCTAGGTAAAGCTCCACCTTATCTCAGTTCACTGGTCACGATGGCAACACCCATCCGTAGCACGCGCTCCAGCAGGTGTATCTCACTGATCATCCCTAAAGCCAACACCTCATTTGGCCGCCTTTCGTTCCAGTACTCTGCTGCCTGTGACTGGAACGAATTGCAAAAATCGCTGAAGTTGGAGACTTTTATCTCCCTCACCAACTTCAAACATCAGCTATCTGAGCAGCTTACCGATCGCTGCTGCTGTACATAGTCTATTGGTAAATAGCCCACCCATTTTCACCTACCTCATTCCCATACTGTTTTTATACTGTTTTTATTTATTTACTTTTCTGCTCTTTTGCACACCAATATGCAACACCATTGCACACCAACCTGTACATCTGATCATTTATCACTCCAGTGCTAATCTGCAAAATTGTAATTATTCGCCTACCTCATGCCTTTTGCACACATTGTATATAGACTCCCCCTTTTTTCTACTGTGTTATTGACTTGTTAATTGTTTACTCCATGTGTAACTCTGTGTTGTCTGTTCACACTGCTATGCTTTATCTTGGCCAGGTCGCAGTTGCAAATGAGAACTTGTTCTCAACTAGCCTACCTGGTTAAATAAAGGTGAAATAATTTTTTTTTTTAAAACTGCACTGTTGGTTCAAGGCTTATTAGTAATCATTTCATGGTAAAGTCTACACTTACTGTGTAGACTTTACACAAAAGTAAAGTTTTATTTAATTTGATCTACTGAACAAAAACACAAATACAACAATTTCAACGATTTTACCGAGTTACAGTTCAATTCAAGAAACCAGTCATTTGAAATAAATTAATTAGCCCCTAATCTATGGATTTCACATGACTAGACAGGGGCACAGCCATGGATGGGCCTGGGAGGGCATGGGCCCACCCATTGGGGAGCTAGGCCCAGCCAATCAGAATTAGTTTTTCACACAAAATGGCTTTATTACAGACAGCAATACTCCTCAGTTTCATCAGCTGTCTGGTGGCTGGTCTCAGACCATCCCGCAGGTGACGAAGCCGGATGTGGAGGTCCTGGGCTGGCGTGGTTACACGTGGTCTGCGGTTGTGAGGACGGTTGGACGTACTGCCAAATTCTCTAAAACGACGTTGGAGACGGCCTATGGTAGAGTAATTAACATTCAATTCTCTGGCAAACGCTCTGGTGGACATTCCTGCAGTCAACATGCCAATTGCACGCTCACTTGAGACATCTGTGGCATTGTGTTGTGTGACAAAACTGCACATTTTAGAGTGACCTTTTATTGTCCCCAGCATAAGATGCACTGGTATAATGATGATGCTGTTCAATCATCTTCTTGATATGCTACACATGTCAGGTGGATGGATTATCTTGGCAAAGGAGAAATTCTCACTACAGGGATGTAAACAAATTTGTGCACAACATTTGAGAGAAAACCTTTGCGTATGGAACATTTCTGGAATATTTTATTTCAGCTGATGAAACATGGGACTAACACTTTTCATGTCTTTCTATTTTTGTTCAATATAGAAGAGGTAGGGGTTTATCGGGACATGCAGATTGCTTCTCTGTGGCTTGGCTAAACCAATAGCATGCTAAACCTATAGCATGCTAAATCAATAGCATCCTAAACCAATAGCATCCTAAACCAAGACTGTTCCCAAAAAGACCTACAATTTCTGCTGAGAAGCAGTTATGACATGCCAATGCTTCTGTTGAAAACATTGGCTACTCTCAAGTCCAAACATGATCTTGCCCTAACCTTGGCTGACAAGAGCCGGAGCTTTTACAGGTATTAACTTCTGGCGTAATGCGGTAGTTCTTCAGATTTGTATTCCTTTTACAGGCCCACGGTGCAGAGACATCAGTTCAACATCTAGTTTTGATTTACATTGAGGTTGAGGTATCAACTATTGTGAATTCAACGTGAAATCCACAAAATATGTCACCATGTCATGAATTTCGGTTAAAAGTTGGATGAAAAAAATATGAAATGCCCTTTTGTTGATGACGTTTTGCAAATCCAACCAGTTTTCCACGTTGAATCAACATCCTCACATGAATTCGTTGGGTTGAAATGACGTGGAAATGATGTTGATTCAACCAGTTTTTGCCCAGTGGGAAGTTTTCAACTTCTGGCATATTGCAGTAGCTCCCCAACTCATTATGGATGGACCAAAATGTAAATAATGATTACCTGGAGGAAAATATCTAGTCCAGGGGAGGGTTGTGTAATTTTTAATTGATGAAATGTCTTTATTTCTCTGTGTTTTAGAATTAGTTGCTTATTAGGCTATATATCGATGTGTGCCCCTTATCTCTGATTCTCTGCTGGGCGCACAATATCAAGTATGCCCATATGCTATTTAGTGTTGTCTCAATCAAATGATCCATAGCCTTTAGGCTATGCAATATGCAAATTACACTACATCTCTCCTTTTCAGAGAACAAAGTATCCCACCGTACCTTCTCCGCTATGCAATCTGGTTTCCGATCGGGTCAAGGGTGCACCTCAGCCACGCTCATGGTCCTAAACGATATCATAACCGCCATCGATAAAAGACAGTACTGAGCAGCCGTATTCATTGACCTGGCCAACGCTTTCGACTCTGTCAATCACCGCATTCTTATTGGCAGACTTAACAGCCTTGGTTTCTTAAATGACTGCCTCGCCTGCTTCACCAACTACTTCTCAGATATAGTTCAGTGTGTCAAATCGGAAGGCCTGTTGTCCGGACTTCTAGCAGTCTCTATGGGGACAGGGTTAAATTCTCAGGCCGACTCTTTTCTCTGTATATATCTATGATGTCGCTCTTGCTGCTGGTTATTCTCTGATCCACCTCTGCGCAGACGACAACATTCTGTATAGTTCTGGCCCTTCTTTTGACACTGTGTAAACAATCCTTCAGACGAGCTCCAATTCATACAACACTCCTTCCATGGCCTCCAACTGCTCTTGAATGCAAGTCAAACTAAATGCATGCTCTTCAACCGATTGCTGCCCGCAACCGCTCGCCCGTCAAGCATCACTACTCTGGACTAGAGGCCGATTAATTAGGGCCGATTTCAAGTTTTCATAACAATCGGAAATCGTCATTTTTGGACGCCGAATATGGCCGATTACATTGCATTCCACGAGGAAACTGCGTGGCAGGCTTGACCACCTGTTACGCGATTGCAGCAAGGAGCCAAGGTAAGTTGTTAGCTAGCATTAAACTTATCTTATAAAAAACAATCAATCTTCACATAATCACTAGTTAACTACACATGGTTGATGATATTACTAGGTTAACTAGCTTGTCCTGCGTTGCATATAATCAATGCGTTGCCTGTTAATTTATCATCGTAACACAGTCTACTTCACCAAACGGGGGATGATTTAAGTGCATTCGCGAAAAAAGTACAATCGTTGCACGAATGTACCTAACCATAAACATCCATTTCTTTCTTAAAATCAACACACAGAAGTATATTTTTTTAATCTCCATATTTAGTTCAAATAAATTCATGTTAGCAGGCAATATTAACTAGGGAAATTGTGTCACTTCTCTTGCGTTCATTGCATGCAGAGTCAGGGTATATGCAACAGTTTGGGCCGCCTGGTTCGTTGCCAACTAATTTGCCAGAATTTTGAATAATTTTGACATAACATTGAAGGTTGTGCAATGAAACAGCAATATTTAGACTTAGGGTTGCAAATACGGAACGGTTGTCACACCCTGACTATAGAAAGCCTTTTTATTCTCTATTTTGGTTAGGGAGGGGTGTGACTAGGGAGGGTGTTCCTATCTAGGTTGTTTAAATCTATGTTGGCCTGGTATGGTTTCCAATCAGAGGCAGCTGTTTATCGTTGTCTCTGATTGGGGATCATATGTAGGCAGCCATTTCCCCACTGTGTTTTGTGGGATCTTGTTTTTGTGTTGTTGCCTTTGAGCACTGCATTTACATCACGTTTCGTTGTTTCTTTATTTTGTCTTGTTCAAAGTTCCACTTCAATAAATATGTGGAATCCAGATCACGCTGCGCTTTGGTCCGAGTATGCTTCCAACGACGATCGTGACAGAAGATCCCACCACAACAGGACCAAGCAGCGTGCCCAGGAGGAGAGGGTATCCTGGACTTGGGAGGAGATATTGGATGAGAAGGGATCCTGGACTTGGGAGGAAATCCTGGCAGGACAGGATCACCTTCCTTGGCGGCAGACGCAAGGAGAGAAGGGAGGACAGCATCGACGCCGGGGTTTGCGGCCACTTTGAAAGCCCAAAAAACAGCCCTATTTTTTGGTGGGGGAGCACGCGGGTTTGTCGGAGGAGCCGGGAGTGAGCCAGAGCCTGTGTGGGAGTCTTTATGAGGAAGGTAATGAGAGATACCGGAAAGTGGTTTTGGCAAAGAGTATGCTGCAGCACAGGCATGCTGAAGAGCACCTTCTCAACCCGGCACCATCTGTGCCAACTCCATGCACCAAGTCTCCAGTACGCCTTCACAGCCTAGTCGTCCTGTGCCTGCTCCCCGCACTCGCCGTGCGAAGTGTGTCATCGTTCCGGTACAATTTGTGCCGCCTCTACGCACCAGGTCTCCAGTGCGCCTCCACAGCCCAGTAAGTCCTGTGCTTGGTCCTCGCACTTTCCCTGAAGTGTGTGTCACCAGTCCGGTACCACCTGTGCCGGCTCCACGCACTAGGCCTCCAGTGCGCCTTCCCAGTCCCGTACATCCTGTGTCTCCTCCTCGCACTTGCCCTGAAGTGCGTGTCACCAGTCCGGTGTCACCTGTGCCGGCTCCACGCACCAGGCTTCCGGCGACGGCCCCCAGTCCAGAGCTTCCGCCGATGGTCCACAGTCTGGAACCTCTGCGACGGTCCACAGTCCAGAATGTCCTGCGACGGTCCACAGTACGGAACCTCCTGCGACGGTCCACAGTCCGGAACCTCCTGCGACGGTCCACAGTCCGGAACCTCCTGCGACGGTCCACAGTCCGGAACCTCCTGCGACGGTCCACAGTCCGGAACCTCCTGCGACGGTCCACAGTCCGGAACCTCCTGCGACGGTCCACAGTCCGGAACCTCCTGCAACGGTCCACGGTCCAGAACATCCAGCTCCAGGGCAGGAGTCTCCCTCTGCGCCGGTGTCCAGTCCAGGCACCGCGTCCAGTCCTACTCCATGGCAGGAGCAATCCCTCTGTGCTGAGGTCCAGTCCAAGCACGGTGTACAGTCCCGCTCCAAGGCCGGAGCCTTCCTCGGCACCGGTGCCCAGTCCGGGTGCGGCGTCCAAACCAGCTCCATGGCCGGGGCCCTCTTCTGTGCCGATGCTTAGTCCGGGCACGGCGTTCTACCCGGCTCCAAAGGCCCCGCACCGGAGCCGCCAGTGACACTAGTCCTCCCCCCTAACCTATCCAGTTGGTTTCAGGTTTTGCAGCCGGAGTCCGCACCTTTGAGGGGGACTATTTTGTCTTGTTCAAAATTCCACTTCAATAAATATGTGGAACCCAGATCACGCTGCGTTTTGGTTCGAGTATGCTTCCAATGACGATCGTGACAACGGTTCCGTATTTCACTGAAAAAATAAACGTTTTGTTTTCGAAATGATAGTTTGACCATATTAATGACCAACGGCTCATATTTCTGTTTATTATATTAGAATTAGGTATATGATTTGATCGAGCAGTCTGACTGAGCGGTGGTAGGCAGCAGCAGGCTCGTAAGCATTCATTCAAACTTTACTGCATTTGCCAGCAGCTCTTAGCATTGCTTGCTTCACAGCGCTGTTTACTCCTGAGATTAGGCTGGCAATACTAAAGTGCCTATTAGAACATCAAATAGTCAAAGGTATATGAAATACAAAGGGTATAGAGAGAAATAGTAGACGCATCATAATTCCTATAATAACTACAACCTAAAACTTCTTACCTGGGAATATTGAAGAACTGGGAATATTCAACCACCAGCTTTCATATGTTCTCATGTTCTGAGCAAGGAATTTAAACGTTAGCTTTTTTACACGGCACATATTGCTCTTTTACTTTATTCTCCAACACTGTGTTTTTGCATTATTTAAACCAAATTGAACATGTTTCATTCAGTTTTTTTGTAATTGTCATTAGAACAAATATGGAGTGTGGAGTGAGTAGGGCTCTGTGCCAGGTTTCTGCTCGATGGTATATGGTTGTTGTAAGCTGTGTGTAGATCTCTGATCTCTGACTTGCTAGTTCCTGCAAACATGTGATTGAACACATTGCCTGGGATTAACAGTCACATCGGCACCAGTGTCTACTTTGAATTTCACATTTCTGTCCATCACCTGAATGTCAATCATCGATGGGTCACCTCCTGCTGTTATTGTTCCTAGGATAATGCTATCATCCTCTTCTTGAACCTCATTTATAGCTCTTGATGACATACACACATGTTGATAATGTCCTTTTTTCCAACAGGAGCGACACACTACTTCATTAGCTGCACACTGTGCTCTTGGATGTGTAGGGATTTTGCCACAGTTTCAACACTTTGACTGCTTTTTGTCATTAGCATTTTCATGGCTAGCTTTCTCATGCTGGACTTTCTGTTTCTAGTGGCTGCCTTTCTCCATAACTCTATCCACTGAGCATGCCTATTTGTTGTTACTGTGTCACCTCACAATCAATTTGGCTGCTTTTTCACTTCAGTTTGCCTTACCATCTCAACGACTCTCTCTAGCATGAGATCTTTATGTAGCTTGATAGTTTCTGACAGACGCATGTCTGCTAACCAAAAGACTAGCCTGTCTCTAATTAGTTGTCCACAGTGCTCTGGAAACCCACAACCTTCTGGCCCGCAGCCCTGTGTGCAAATGTATGCTTGATACGAAAATGTGGTTGGGGGTGCTGTATGGATAGTGTGACGCAATTGCAAAGCCTCTGGAGGCATGCTGAGCTCTGTAATTGAGCTCTGTACCGCATCACCGTGCGCCTTTCAACATTTTTAACAATGCGGAGGTCTCTGTATAGCTCCGCATTGACATGATTGGTTGACAGTAGGTGAGGGCGGGAGTTCCTGTATAAACACAAAATGTATTCCTTGACAACTTCCTTCACAATAGCTCTTTGCCTCTCTGCGAAGCTCAAGAAGTATGAATGCTCTGACTTCTGCAGAGGTCATATCACCATAAACGCCGCAAGGCCAATGCAGATGTCAGATTGACCGGGCAGAGACTTTAAAAAGGCACTGCATGGTCAATCCGACATCTGAAGTGGCCATACAACATTTACTTTGATGCAGCCTCGGGGCTTTCATACTTCTTGTGCTTAACGGAGCAGAGCAATTGTTAAGGAAGTTGTCAAGGAAGTGAGTGTGTGTTTATACAGGACGTACTGCCCCCACCTACATTTTAGAGGTGGACGGCGATTCAGTAAGGAGCTTGATTTGGCCTCTGCATGCCTCCGGAGGATCCGCAATTACTTCACATCTTCCAGATGAAGCCTCTGTCTGACCACATATTCAGATCAAGCATAAATTGGCTTTAAGGCTGTGGTCTGTCCAAGAAGTGAGGGTAAACGGAAGACATGTTCTCTGCTATCCACTTTGTTTTAATTATTATTTTGGTTATAGGGAAGGGTCACTTGTTTTGTTTTTTCAAGCGTTCAGGGAGGGTTTAGATCAAATATTTTTTGTTGTTGAAGGGAAGTCCATCCATTTTCATCTCAGAAAAATCAGATATTCTCCATGTAACCCTTATTATAAATAATGTTAATTCCCTTACCTGTCTGAATGGAAGAAAATCAGTTACATAAAATATTTCATATCACACCCTCATGTGCTCTCTTTCTCTGCAATAATAAAACATCTAGCTCTGTGGGTGGGAAGACAGTGGTGAATGCAAATGAGGTTATGTCTCTTCGAGAAAATGAGACGGATGTGTGGGAGAGTGCCCTTTAGATCATATCTGTGCTGCATTATCGTCTTCTGTAGGCTTTATGTAACTGAACTTCTAAAAAGCAAACACTTTTTAATATTAGAGAGAGATCAGTCCCTTATTTTTTCCCTAATTATAAAAAATATTATGCATTTGCTCAAGGTCAAGGAAACACAACATACATACTGAATAAATGTACCTATGTGAATATATTCACTCAAATAAACTGACCTACACCAACATAAACTTGATATATTTAGCAAAACTTCTTCTTTGTCAAAATGTACTAATATCACATACTGTATTACATAGGCTATGTTCTGTGTGGTACTGTAGGATGCAGTTGAAAAAGGTTAGTCACAATGGGTGAGTGGGCTATTAGTTCAACTCTACAGGTAGCCTGAGATGTGATGGTGGGCAGCTTTCACAAGACCACCTTTCAATGGACCTTTCCATGGAAGATTGACCACAGTCTGTGACTAATGACACCGGTGTAGTGTCAGAAAGTGTACCAGTGCATTGAATGTAGAAGGAGCATGTGCTTTCTTACTTCTTTCTGTACCCTTTGACAGAAAACACAAATTGGCCACCATTATGGACATGACATTTCATTTTAATTTTAAATGGGATTAATTTGTAAATCTTAACTGCCTTGTTGAGTTTTCTAAGACCAGTCCTTCTGACTTCAGAGTCTGGAATGGCTCTTTGATGTTGTCGACACAATGCGTTGATAATGAAGGGACTGTGGTTTTACTGGTTGTCATTCTGTGTCCTTCTCAAACACCCACAGCGTGCTGCCCCCTTCTATTACAACGGTTGGATTTTCAAATCAGAACAACGAGAGGTCTCAACATGAGAGAACCAATCAAACGCGTCACACAATTTCTGAGCGACTATTGCATTAACTAACACCCCCTTATCCAGAGCAGTGTGGTCACAGCTCTTTTGAGATGTGTAACTTGGTGAAAAAAAGTGCATGTTCTAATTCATTTTAAAAAAGAGAGAAAAAAACCTATAGAAAGTGCCTATTAAGTGCCAAATAAAGTAACAGAGTTGACCATAACAGCTTTGAGATTTAATCGGAAATCAGCCATAAATGGGCAGCAGGTAGCCTAGCGGTTAAGAGCTTTGGGCCAGTAGACTAATAGTCGCTGGTTTAAATCCCCAAACTGAATAGGTGATAGATCTGCTGATGTGCACTTGAGAAAGGTACTTAACCCTAATTGCTACAGGGTTGCCATCAATAATGTCTGATCCCTGACTATGACCCCAGTCTCAGAGGGTGTCTCAGGGGGAGTGGGATATGCAAACACTCATTTCCAATCCACACATGTATAATAAACACAAATAAGACAAATGTAAGCACCCACCTAATTATACATCTATTATTATTATACATCTATTTGTGGCAGGGGAAATGGAAGCTTGTTATGTGCAACAGGAAGGGGCAACTGAATTTACGCTTCACAATTGTTTTTGTAATTGTTGAAACATTTCTAGCCTGTCTATCTATGGGTACCAGGGTTGACGTGTTGTGCTCGACCCACTCAGTTTTCCACCAGAAAACACCAGACATTTTCCAAAAAGAGTAGGACCAGCTCACCTGCTTTTACATTATAATTTGACAATTAGATGTTCAATGTTTCTTTTGAAAATAATATTAAAAAGGAATAGTCTCACCATTTTAAAACTAGTCCAGTTCACCTAACAGAGTTGACCTTAATTATTAATTTTGTTAACGTTAAAATTCATCACGAATCACATGAAAGAAATAATAATCTGCAGAAATTACTTGGTCAAAAAAACAAAATAACTTGGGCTTTACAATGATGGTGAAAAATGTTGGGGTTAAGTGAATTACAATCTTCCTGGAAGTCAAAGAAGGTACATGGAGAGACATGTCAAAATGCTGCATTTTGGCACTTTAGCAAGTCTTTATTCATAATAAAACCGTATTCATTGAATTCTCCATGTGGTCTATATTAAAGGGCACTTCGTTGAATATAACAGGCATTTGGTGAACAATTTCTACTTAAAATATTGAAGGGACGCAAAAGTCCCTCATTTCGTGGAACAACCCAGCAGATATTCACACAGTTAACATATTATATAAATGAATACATTTCGCAATGACTGAAGATGGAATTAGGTTTAGTACAGAAAACATTTATCACAGTGGGCTATTTCCTCCAGCAAAAATAGCTTGGCCTGGCAATACGCCCCTAAAAATAGTACATTCACGTGATGCTATTTTGTTCCCATTCGTTATCTCCGTCCCTCAAATATGCATGTTAGTACACATACAGTTGAAGTCGGAAGTTTACATACACTTAGGTTGGAGTCATTAAAACTTGTTTTTCAACCACTCCACAAATTTCTTGTTAACAAACTATAGTTTTGGCAAGTCTGTTAGGACATCTACTTTGTGCATGACACAATTAATTTTTCCAACAATTGTTTACAGACAGATTATTTCACGTATAATTCACTGTATCACAATTCCAGTGGGTCAGAAGTTTACATACACTAAGTTGACTGTGGCTTTAAACAGCTTGGAAAATTACAGAAAATGATGTCATGCCTTGAGAAACTTCTGATAGGCTAATAGGCTAATTGACAATCAGTCAACTGGAGGTGTACCTGTGGATGTATTTCAAGGCCTACCTTCAAACTCAGTGCCTCTTTGCTTGACATCATGGGAAAATCAAAACAAATCAGCCAAGACCTCAGAAAAAAATGGTAGACCTCCACAAGTCTGGTTCATCCCTGGGAGCAATTTCCAAATGCCTGAAGGTACCACGTTCATATGTAAAAACAATAATACGCAAGTATAAACACCATGTGACCACACAGCCATCATACCGCTCAGGAAGGAGACACGTCCTAGAGATGAACGTACTTTGGTGCGAGAAGTGCAAATCAATCCCAGTACAACAGCAAAGGACCTTGTGAAGATGCTGGAGGAAACAGGTACAAAAGTATCTATATCCACAGTAAGACAAGTCCTATATCGACATAACCTGAAAGGCCGCTCAGCAAGGAAGAAGCAATTGCTCCAAAACCGCCAAAGATCGTACTTTTTGGAGAAATGTCCTCTGGTCTGATGAAACAAAGTGTCACGGTTTTCATGTGGTGAAGGAGAGTCGGACCAAACTGCAGCGTGTCGATTGCGATCCATGTTTATTTAAACAAACGTAAACACGAATAAACACAAACACTACAAAACAATAAACGAAAAGAAAACTGAAAACAGCCTATACTTGTGTCAACACAGCACAAGGACATCAAGACACTCAGGACAATCACCCACAATACAAGCAAAGAATATGGCTGCCTAAATATGGCTCCCAATCTGAGACAACGATAAACACGTGCCTCTGATTGAGAACCACTTCAGACAGCCATAGACTCTCCTAGAACACCCCACTAAGCTACAATCCCACTAAGCTACACACCACATACAAAAACCCATGTCACACCCTGGCCTGACCAAATACATAAAGAAAAACACAAAATACTTCGACCAGGGCGTGACAGAACCCCCCCCTAAGGTGCGGACTCCCGAACGCACCTCAAATCAATAGGGAGGGTCCGGGTGGGCGTCTGTACATGGTGGCGGCTCCGGCGCGGGACGTGGACCCCACTCAGTAAATGTCTTAGTCCCCTCTCCTTGCGTCCCTAGATAGTCCACACTCGCCGCCAACCATGGCCTAGTATTCCTCACCCAGAACCCCACTAGGCGAGGTCAGTACAGGTGCATCAAAGCTGGGACCGGGAGACTGAAAAACAGCTTCTATCTCAAGGCCATCAGACTGTTAAACAGCCACCACTAACATTGAGTGGCTGCTGCCAACACACTGTCATTGACACTAACCCAACTCCAGCCACTTTAATAATGGGAATTGATGGGAAATGATGTAAACATATCACTAGCCACTTTAAACAATGCTACCTTATATAAATGTTACTTACCCTACATTATTCATCTCATATGCATACGTATATACTGTACTCTATATCATCGACTGCATCCTTATGTAATACATGTATCACTAGCCACTTTAACTATGCCACTTTGTTTACATACTCATCTCATATGTATATACTGTACTCGATACCATATGCTGCCCTGTACCATCACTCATTCATATATCCTTATGTACATATTCTTTATCCCCTTACACTGTGTATAAGACAGTAGTTTTGGAATTGTTAGTTAGATTACTTGTTGGTTATCACTGCATTGTCGGAACTAGAAGCACAAGCATTTCGCTACACTCGCATTAACATCTGCTAACCATGTGTATGTGACAAATCAAATTTGATTTGATTTGACTGAGGAGCAGATCGGGACTGAGGGGAAGCTCGGGACTGAGGGGAAGCTCGGGACTGAGGGGAAGCTCGGGACTGAGGGGAAGCTCGGGAGTGAAAAGAAGCTCGGGAGTGAAAAGAAGCTCGGGAGTGAAAAGAAGCTCGGGAGTGAAAAGAAGCTCGGGAGTGAAAGGAAGCTCGGGAGTGAAAGGAAGCTCAGGAGTGAAAGGAAGCTCAGGAGTGAAAGGAAGCTCAGGAGTGAAAGGAAGCTCAGGAGTGAAAGGAAGATCAGGACTGAGGGGCTCCGGCAGCAGCGCCGGACAGGCGGGACCACCTGCAGGGAGGAGACAGAGACACCCTGGTGCGTGGGGCTGCCACAGGAACCACCAGGCTGGGGAGACCTTCAGGAGGCTTGGTGTTAGGAGGAGCCTGAAGGACCGGGCTGTGGGGGAGCACTGGAGCTCTGGTGTGCAACCTTGGCACCACTTCCCCAGGCTGGACAACTACTCTAGCCCGGACCCTCCAGAGCGCAGGCACAGGTTGAACCGGGCTGTGGGTAAGCACGGGAGATTTAGTGCTTACTACACGCACCTCTCCCTTAGGCTCCACTCCCACATTTGCCCAGCACGAGCGGAGCACAGGCAGAGGACGCACTGCACCATCCCAGCGCCCCGGAGACACAGCACGCAGAGCCTGCGCAGGATAACCTGGACCAAAACTGCATACCGGCGACCAGACCCGCTGAGCAGGCACCATACGCCCTGGCTCAATGCCCACACTTGCATGGCACTTTCGGGGGGCTGCCCTATAGCGCACCGGGCTATGGGCACGCACTGGCGACACCGTGCACTTAACCGCATAACACGGTGCCTGACCAGTAATGCGCTGCTTATAATAAGCACGAGGCGTGAGGTCAGGTCTGCTACCTGGCTTAGTACCAAATCTCGTCTGCCCCCCCAAAAAAATTTTTTTGGGGCTGCCTCTCGTACCTGTCGCACTGCCGTGCTCCCTCCTCATATCGCCGGCTCCTCTCTCCGGCTGCCTCTGCTCTCCTCGCTGCCTCCACCTGTTCCACCTTTGGGCGGCTACACTCCCCTGGTTTAGCCCAGGGTCCTCTCCCGTCAAGGATTTCCTCCCATGTCCAGAAATCCTTAATACGCATCTACTCTTTGGGCTGCTCCTGCCTGTTGACACGCTGCTTGGTCCGTTTACGGTGGGTGATTCTGTCACGGTTTTCATGTGCTGAAGGAGAGTCGGACCAAACTGCAGCGTGTCGATTGCAATCCATGTTTATTTAAACAAACGTAAACACGAATAAACACAAACACTACAAAACAATAAATGAAACGAAAACCAAAAACAGCCTATACTTGTGTCAACTAACACAGCACAAGGACATCAAGACAATCACCCACAATACAACCAAAGAATATGGCTGCCTAAATATGGCTCCCAATCAGAGACAACGATAAACACCTGCCTCTGATTGAGAACCACTTCAGACAGCCATAGACTCTCCTAGAACACCCCACTAAGCTACAATCCCACTAAGCTACACACCACATGCAAAAACCCATGTCACACCCTGGCCTGACCAAATACATGAAGAAAAACACAAAATACTTCAACCAGGGCGTGACACAAAGCCAGAACTGTTTGGCCATAATGACCATCGTTATGTTTGGAGAAAAAAGGGGGAGGCTTGCAAGCCGAAAAACACCATCCCAACCATCAAGCATGGGGGTGGCAGCATCATGTTGTGGGGGTTCTTTAATGCAGGAGGGCCTGATGCACTTCACAAAATAGATGGCAACACGAGGAAAGAAAATTCTGTGGATATATTGAAGCATCAGTCGGGGAGTTACAGCTTGGTCGTAAATGGGTCTTCCAAATGGACAATGACCCCAAGCATACTTCCAAAGTTGTGGCAAAATGGCTTAAGGACAACAAAGTTAAGGTATTGGAGTGGCCATCACAAAGCCCTGACCTCAAACCCATTGCACATTTGTCTGCAGAACTGAAAAAGCATGTGTGAGCAAGGAGGCCTACAAACCTGACTCAGTTACAACAGCTCTGCCAGGAGGAACGGGCCAAAATTCACCCAATTTATTGTGGGAAGCTTGTGGAAGGCTACCCGAAACGTTTGACCCAAGTTAAACTATTTAAAGGTAATGGTATCAAATACTAATTGAGTGTATGTAAACTTCTGACCCACTGGGAATGTGATGAAAGAAATAAAAGCTGAAACCAATCAATCATTCTCTCTACTATTATTCTGACATTTCACATTCTTAAAATAAAGTGGTGAACCTAACTGACCTAAAACACGTCATTTTTGCTTGGATTAAATGTCAGGAATTGTGAAAAACTTAGTTTAAATGTATTCGGCTAAAGTGTATGTAAACGTTCGACTTCAACTGTAGTTTGCATCCCAAATGGCACCCCATTCCCTACATAGTGCTTTACTTTTGATCAGGTTGTTGACCATTGTGTGGGGAATCTGTTCAACATAGAAAAACTGCCACTTCTGCCACACATGTTCATTAGTGAGGTATTTCTGTTCACAATGACAAAAATATACCTTGACCTTTTTCATTAGGTGATGTGTCATAGCTGAACACAGTGGTAGCCATCATGATTTGAGGCGCACAGGCATGGGTTAAAAATAACCCACACGCAGCATCATCTGAATTCACATGTATCTTCTCTTAGCAGACAATGGGGTGCTGTGACTCAATTTATTGCAGTAGCAAGAATTCCAACTACTGTACAGTATGTTGAGTATATCTCCATTAGATAAAACTCCCATAGATACAATTCCCATAGTAGCTTATCTAACTTAACCTGATGTGAACCTCAAATAGCCAAACACATTTAAAAAAAATTAGAAACATGTAGTATTTAGAAATGTAGGAAGCTGGAAACTTGGAACCTGGAAAATAATAAGGAAGTAGAAGGCAGACTCTATCCAAAGTCAAGATTTACAGGATACAATTCCATTGGGAATAGTGCTTCCTTAGTTCGCATAAATGCAATTCAGTAACAGTCAAATATGGAGTATTCTGCAGGGTGCATCTTATACAATTTATTATAGAAAACCAGTATGCAATTTCATGTTTCATTTCATTAAAATGAAAACAAGTTAAATTAAATTGGATTTATACTCTATGGATGGGGAAAAAACAATAATGCAGGCTATGCAAAACATGACTGCAATCACCCTAGTGTAGCTTTGAACTATGCTATATAATCTTCGATTTTCAAACTCATCCTGCCTCAATACCCCAGGCAAGTTCAAAGTCTGTTTGGCTTGAAAATAAATGGTTTAGTAATTGCAATGGGAGATCTGCATGGGAAAGCCCAGTCGGCAGTGGATGGGCGCAACGTGACCTGACAACAAGGAACCTCCGGGAAAACTGTCAGTCCCAAACTATGTGCAAAGGAAAGATCTTTAGGGGGTGCACGACAAACGACGCTTAAAATAAATACTATTTTAGACACGGTTTCAGTTGTAAATATGGTCTAAACTTACTTAATATACGTTTGAAATATATTTGAATAAATATGGTAAAAAATAAGGCCTGGTGATGTTGTTTTTAGTAATTTATTTGGTCGTCGTTTGATCGTCGCATACCTCCCGGAGATGACATCCTGTGGTTGGGAGGCGGAGACGGGACCCCCGTTGACGTCAGTTGGCCTGTCTGTTTCCTGCAATAGAAAGTGAGAGAGGGAGAAGCGACAAAAACAGACCTTTACCCTTAAGGTGTGTTACACCAGAAATCCCTGACAACTATTAAGACCTCACTTGTAACTTGTAAGTATATATATATATATATATATATATATATATATATATATATATATATATATATATATATATAGTTTGTGGATATTTATTTTCTCGTAAATGTGGTTGGAACTTTGGGCTGCATGCATGTGGAAGTGTTCTGGGGTAGTACTCTGACTGGGCGATCGTGTATGCTACAACGCCTGACGCCTGTCGGGGACGTTGTTGCTGGTTCGGCTAGTTATTTGTATTCAATGTATTCACCGTTGTGTTTCTTTTAGCTCACGCCTGTGATTTTGGGATCAAACAAGTTAAGCTTTCAGAACCGTCGATGCTTACCATAGAATCGTTGTTTTTGTGTAACGTTATACGTCTGTAGCATTCGAATGTGGCGTGTGTAATGTTGCTGTCTTGCTTGCTACTGAATGTGCCTGTCTATTGCGCCAATAGGTAAGCCTGATCTATTGCCATTTATCTGATACATTATTTTTCTGATACATAGATATTGCGCAACAAAAAGTGTTCAAAAATACTGTCGCATATTTGTTGAATTAGGGAAGTGCCGCCGTAGTGTTGCAGAGAGCGAGGGGTTTTCCCTGACTCCTCCCTCAGTTAAAGCGCGTTCATGTGTTGCTTGTGCTACAGGCATAAAATACGCTATAACCCAGTCATTGTTTTTTTACATTCCATCACAACAATATGCGACTGTTGTGATGTAACATGTATTCTATAAAGACATTGATGCATGGCTACAATGAAACAATGTTGTTCACCTGTCTTAGATGTTTCACTTGAAGCCACCGTTATTGGTTGGACCGATATAGGCATTTAATTATGTCACAGGGGTTTGGCTATTCAGTGTTCATATTTCACAATGAAGGAAATCATGTCCAATTGTTTTTTTACATGTTACAATGCTGCTGTAAATGTTGTTACAATGTTGCTGTAAAATGCTGCAAGGTGACTGGAAGGAATCCTCCTAGGTGTGTGTTGAATGAGGCGTAAGTCTGTCGTCAGGGATTTAGAGAGAACATTCTTTTCGGACAGCTATAGGACTAGGCCTACTGCAACATTTACTCCGCCGCTTATTGTGGCATCCTCATCAAGCTGTCAGTTTCGGGGTGTTTCCTCAAAAAATTCTCAGCTGACACGCGCGCCGCACACGCACGTCTCGCTCTTCTCCAAATCACCAGCATCGTCTGAACTTAAGGTATTCGACCTGTCCTTCGTTCTCCCTGGGAGGCAGGTGGGAGCTTATGAACATGTTTGATTGTATGACTTTCATTGTCGTTCTTTCTGGGCTCTGTGCCCTGGTGCATGCGCTGTGTACATTACTGCCGATATATTTTGCGAGCTCAATGATGTCATTGCTGTAGCAGCGCACGTGTACCAGTATATGGTAAAAAAATCATACCGCTGTAGTAACGGACTGTTATGTAACATTGGCAAACGGAACAGACTGGATGTTGGAACAAAATGTACAGTGGAAGGGATTGATCTAGGAAGATCATGTAGGGAATTATCTATAAGCATAATACAGTATATACTATCTAAAATGTTTAGTCATTTTCAATACATTTATTGTTATGTATAGATAATGTATAGACTAGAGCAATGTATGTGAATTTCTATAGATCATGTCTATAGAAATGTATCGGGAGGGACTGAGGGAGCTCTGCTGATCATTCATTCTGCTTGTTCTTTTCTTTGCCTTGGGTTTTTGAAAGGTCAAGATTTGATATAATTTAGCTTCAACATACTGCTGATGGTGTCTGCTGATGTTTTTTTTGCAGAGCTCAGATTTGCATGAAGTCTAAAATTAGTCCCTTTTCATCCACTGTAAAAAGGGTATCATTAGCAGCAATACAATAAGATTAAACAGATACTATACAGCTATGAGATCAAGATGCCCTTTCAGTGTTTGCTTATGTCTGATGGTGATGCAATGATCTAATGCATGTTCACTTTTATAAGAAGATCCGTCTGAGTGTAGCCCGCTAACCGCGTAAGCACCCTGGAGCGCTGACTACCCGCCAGACACAAGGCCTTATTGTTTGCGTCTTTCGTCATCTGAAACGTGTGTGTCATCAAAGCGAAGGGCAGGGCAGTGTATCTGACATCAACTTGTCAATCAGTTGTGTACCAAAAAAACAGCCATCTCCTCTTGGTTTAGATCAGATTATAGATAGCCACTCCAGGTTTATATTTATATGGAGAGAGATGCATTCACATCTCAGAGTTGGTCCAGAACTCACCTGATATCGGTAGAGGAGCACCCCGTCAGTGGTGCTGTATTGGATATTATGCCATGCCATCAAACTTAGCAGGAGCCTCCCTATGGGCAACATATGTTGACAAGACGTTGATAACCGTCTTTTCAACGTATTGTGCTCACTGGGCTTTGTTTTGTGTACGTTTGGACTGGAACAAGAATGTAAGTCTTGTACGTTTGGACTGGAACAAGAATGTAAGTCTTGTACGTTTGGACTGGAACAAGAATGTAAGCCTTGTACGTTTGGACTGGAACAAGAATGTAAGCCTTGTACGTTTGGACTGGAACAAGAATGTAAGCCTTGTACGTTTGGACTGGAACAAGAATGTAAGCCTTGTACGTTTGGACTGGAACAAGAATGTAAGCCTTGTACGTTTGGACTGGAACAAGAATGTAAGCCTTGTACGTTTGGACTGGAACAAGAATGTAAGCCTTGTACGTTTGGACTGGAACAAGAATGTAAGCCTTGTACGTTTGGACTGGAACAAGAATGTAAGCCTTGTACGTTTGGACTGGAACAAGAATGTAAGCCTTGTACGTTTGGACTGGAACAAGAATGTAAGCCTTGTACGTTTGGACTGGAACAAGAATGTAAGCCTTGTACGTTTGGACTGGAACAAGAATGTAAGCCTTGTACGTTTGGACTGGAACAAGAATGTAAGCCTTGTACGTTTGGACTGGAACAAGAATGTAAGCCTTGTACGTTTGGACTGGAACAAGAATGTAAGCCTTGTACGTTTGGACTGGAACAAGACTGTAAGCCTTGTACGTTTGGACTGGAATTAGAATTTATACTGTGTACGTTTGGACTGGAATAAGAATGTAAGCCTTGTACGTTTGAACTGGAATTAGAATTTATACTGTGTACGTTTGGACTGGAATAAGAATGTAAGCCTTGTACGTTTGAACTGGAATTATAATTTATACTGTGTACGTTTGGACTGGAATAAGAATGTAAGCCTTGTACGTTTGAACTGGAATTAGAATTTATACTGTGTACGTTTGGACTGGAATAAGAATGTAAGCCTTGTACATTTGGACTGGAACAAGAATGTAAGCCTTGTACGTTTGAACTGGAATTAGAATTTATACTGTGTACGTTTGGATTGCAATAAGAATGTAAGTCTTGTACGTTTGAACTGGAATTAGAATTTATACTGTGTACGTTTGGACTGGAATAAGAATTTATACCATGTACGTTTTGACTAGAATAAACATTTAGACCGTGCAAGTTTGGACTGGAATTAGAATTTAGACAGGGACAACTGTTAAACTGACAGACGCAACAACAGCAGTGTCCTTTCTGATTCTTGCCAAGTGAGAGGACGGGAGACTGCACACAGACAGCCATAGACACACACTCACACACACTTAGTAAGAAGATAAGGGCTGCTTAGTGTTTATTGATCTATGGTGTGTTGAGCTGGCACTGACCCTCTCTATGTGTGCTTTGTAGATGAACCCAGAGAGTGTTCGTGGTCCACCTGCATTAGAGAATTGACAACCTTTCAGAAGATGTGTCAGTGAAACAACCAACAAGAAAAGATGCCGCGAACCAAGCAGAACAACCCGAAGAACCTTAAAGGTAAGTTGCCAACCTGAATTGCTGCGTTTTAAATGTCTGTGTGTGTAGGCCTATGTCATGTCATGCTACTGTGTGCTGTGTTGTTACATTTTTGGAGGGCATGTAATGTGTATGTTTTTATTGATTTGATCAAACTCAGGACTCCCTGTAAATTGTTACTAAGTGTACTATCCTGGGTAAACAAATGAATGGTCTTTAAAAAACAAAGGTCATCTTAGTTCAGACTTTAATTTAATATTCAAAGGCAAGAGATGGAGGGAGAAATAGATAGAAGGGATCACTGAGCCATCTGTCCTCCCACAGTCCCTTAGACTGCTGTCCACACTTGCCCCCTACCCACTTCTCTGTCCACACGTCTATAGAATCTGCTGAGCTGTGGTTGTCCACTTTCCTTTTGTGATTTTTTTCATTTTGTCTTTTGTTACACAATTGTCTTCACTATTAGTGCTTAGTTTTCCAATCTGTGTGTGCTGTGGAACCTATAGGAAACACCTAGAATCAAATGTGTCGTTCTATGGTGGAAGCTCCCTTTATGTCGTTGGGGTCCATATATTAGTGTGTAGGCTATAACGGCTTATGTTTACAAGTGCATGACTGTTAATCAAGAACAGAGCTTTTCTTCGACTTTATCATTTGCCTTTGATAGGCTAATTATCGAACAATTATGCGTTATCGCAGAGGCGAAGTGTCTGTCAGAAACTAAGGCATGTATGTACACTAGTAATGGATTTATTTAGATGTTTGTGTGTGTTTCTATTTGTGTTGCATGCAAAGTCCATAAGAATAAAATTAGAAAGAAACATACTTTGCCAATGTCGGCAAGCAGCGACCAGTATTTGAATGTTTATTTATTATAACACCCCCACCCACAAATTTAATGCTTTGAGCTTACTTGGCCAAACAACGTAAATAATTTAGTTTTATAACAGCAGATTGCCCAAAGGAGGAGTGTGGGATAGTACATTTCCCCAGTTACTGTTTTAGAGCGAGTGGAAACGCCCAGTTTTATTAGTTGCAGGGCTAGGCAGAGGTAATGTAAATGTCATGTAATGTGAGTATATCCATGCCAACTGTCCATATGTGGTCTAAAGGGTGGGATTGGGGCAACATTTTTATGAGCTGTTAGAAAGTTAGGATCAATCAATGTGAATGAGCAAATTCAAAAGAAGAAATGTCTGTCACCTAAAGGTAGGACCTAATGTAACGGTTCTCTTTCGGTGAAGTAGAGTCAGACCAAAATGTGGCGTGGCTATTGCAATCCATGTTTAATGAAACAAACTAAACACAAATCAAAAACAATAAACGTACCACGAAAACCGAAACAGCCTAATACTGGTGCAAAGTAACACAGAGACAGTAACAAGGTCAATCACCCACAAAACCCAACACCAAACAGGCTACCTAAATATGGTTCCCAATCAGAGACAATGACGAACACCTGCCTCTGATTGAGAACCATATCAGGCCAAACATAGAACTAGACAAACTAGACATGTAACATAGAATGCCCACCCAGCTCACACCCTGACCAACCAAAACATAGAAACATACAAAGCAAACTATGGTCAGGGTGTGACACCTAATTAATTAAGGAATGGAAGGAAGATTGATATTTCCTCCATTGTTTCCTCTGGCAAAGTATGGATTTTGTTTTGTTACACATGCAAATACTGCAGTGAACAAGGATGTCCTGTCCCGTTCTCTCTGATGCATTCCTCTATTCCTCTTACCCCATAGTCCCCTCTCATACAGAGTAGGACCTGAATTTGATCACCCCGTTGCAGGAGAAATTTCCACTTTGAAATTTCCGACGTGAATTTCCCTTACAAAAAAATGTTTCAACCCCTACAAAAATACCCATGAATTTTAATCCATATAATAATCCACATTTCCTGATGCTGCAGGATTATTTTCCTGCTGTACAAAACTGGCTCAAATTTCGATCCAACTTCTGTAGTCTCTCTCTCTTTTGCTATCTGAAGTTACTCAGTGTAGTTTCAATAGGAGCTCAAGGAAATAAGATGATCAGATATATTAAAAATAATAGTTATTACTTGGTGCCTGTAGATTTAAATCCTCCATTACAAATAGTATAAGAGTATTTTACAGCTTCTGGTACTTTATATTGAATAGACATGGGGTCGTTTACAGCTTCTGTAATGTGGCTTTTGACCTTTGACCTGTTTCATCACCTCTCCCCCTCTGTGCTCAGGGGTTAATTAGTCAGACAGGAAATGCTATGCTGCTTAGTGCGTGGCGTGGCATGCTATCACAGGCAAACTCACATTCTGCTGAAGTGAGAGTCATACCACTTAGATCCTTGTCACGTTCTTCTTGGGAACCCCACACACCCTCCTCCCATTCCATTTAAAAAAATTTGGTGTGATTATGAAGGCATAAGTTTCAAGTTTTAATGTCACATGCACCAGTACAGTGAAATGCCTTTCTTGCAAGCTCTAACCCCAACGATGCAGTAATCAATAACAATGTAATACTGAAAATAACAAAGTAGAACCAAAACACAAAATATATCAAAATAAGAAGAACACGATAAAATAAGTAAGCGTACTATATACAGGGTCAGTTCCAGTACCATATTTACAATGTGCAGGCATATTGGATCGATAGACGTAGCTAAGGTGACTAGGCATCAGAATATATGAAGAGTATATATGTGTGTGAGCAAATGATGGAGTGAGTTTTTGTATGTATGTTGGAGTATCAGTGTGCATATTGTGTAGGGCCCTGTGAATGTGCATAGAGAGACTGTATTTTATTGTTATTTTTGCACTCAGATAATCCGTGTAGCCATTTTCTTAGCTATTTAGCAGTCCTATGCCATGGGGATAGAAGCTGTTCAGGAGCCTGTTGGTATCAGACTTGCACTAGTACAGCTTGCCGTGCGAAAGCAGAGAGAACAGTCTATGGTTTGAGTGGTTTGAGACTCACGATTTTCCAGGCCTTCCTTTCACACCGCCTGATATAAAGGTCCTGGATGGCAGGGAGCTCGGCCCCAGTGATATACTGGGCTGTCCACACCACCCTCTGTAGCACCATGCGATTGGGGGCAGTGTTATTGCCATACCAAGCAGTGATGCAGCCGGTCAAGATGCTCTCAATGGTACAGCTGTAAAACATTTTGAGGATTTGAGGGCCCATGCCAAACCTTTTCAACCTCCTGAGGGGGAAGAGGCGCTGTTGTGCCTTCTTCACAATTGTGCGGTGTGTGTGGACCATTTAGTGATTTGGACACAGGAACTTGAAGCTCTCGACCCGCTCCACTGTTGAGGGAGATCTATGGATCTGTTGGGATCATCTATGGATCTGTTGGGCGGATATTGACCTGATTAAAGACTTTACTCACATCGGCCTCGGTGAGTGAGATCACCCAATCTTCTGGGTCGGTGGCAACCCTCACACCTTGCACAATGTTGTTATTGTCAAAGCATGCATAAAATGCATTGAGGTCATCTGGTAGAGAGGCATTTTTTGGCAGATCGAGGCTGGGTTTTCCTTTGTATCCCGTAATGGACTGTAGCCCCTGCCACACGCGCCAGGTGTCGAAGCCTGTGTAATATCATTCCACATTATTCCTATATTGTCCTTTTGCTCGTTTGATGACTCTGCGGTGGTCATTTCAGGATTTCTTGTACTTTTTCTATTCTCAGCCGTAGCCTCGGTTGTCTGCGATAGCCCTATCTAACCTCAGTGTTAATCTATGGCTTTTGATTGGGGAAGCAGCAAAATGTAACTGTCGCCGAAGCATTTCCTTATGAAGCCGGTGATGGAGGTGGTTAGCTCGTCAATGTTATCAGCAGAATCTCAAAACATATTCCAATCAGCGCTAGAAAAGCAGTCCTGTAGCATAATCTCTGATTCTGGAGACCATTTCTCAACGGAGTGAGTCACGGGTCATTTGTGTTTCAGCTTCTGCTTGTAAACAGGAATCAGGAATACGGAGTCATGATCTGATTTTACGAATGGCAAACGAGAGAGAGCCTTGTATACTTGCTTGTGGGTTAAACAGTGGTCTAGGACATTTTTGCCCCAAGTGGCGAGGGAGATTCGTTCAGAATTACAGAGAGCCCAGGGCAGATAATCCGGAATTGAGGGAAGTAAGTAGTTCTATCCTAGGGATGTAGTGTACTTGCCTATTAATGTTATGTAATATGTAATGTTTTGTGTGGACCCCAGGAAGAGTCTTTAGCAGTAGCTAATGGGGATCCTAATAAAGTACTAAAATACTCCCCAAACTGACTCTTGCCATCACATGATAATGCTCAGACCTCAAGGCAACGTTACTGTATGTAGCCTGACAGAATTTTTTTTTTTTTTAATTGAACCTTTATTTAACTAGGCAAGTCAGTTAAGAACAAATTCTTATTTTCAATGAGGGCCTCGGAACTGTGGGTTAACTGCCTGTTCAGGGGCAGAACGACAGATTTGTACCTTGTCAGCTTGGGGATTTGAACTTGCAACCTTTCGGTTACAATGACGGACTACCAAAAGGCAAAAGGCCTACTGCGGGGAAGGGGTTGGGATTAAAAATAAATGAAGTAGAAACGCACGTCACGAAAGAGAGACAACACTACATAAAGAGAGACCTAAGACAACAACATAGCATGGCAGCAACACATGACAACACAGCATGGTAGCAACACAACATCAAATCAAAATCAAATTTATTTATAAAGCCCTTCGTACATCAGCTTATATCTCAAAGTGCTGTACAGAAACCCAGCCTAAAACCCCAAACAGCAAGCAATGCAGGTGTAGAAGCACGGTGGCTAGGAAAAACTCCCTAGAAAGGCCAAAACCTAGGAAGAAAACCTAGAGAGGAACCAGGCTATGTGGGGTGGCCAGTCCTCTTCTGGCTGTGCCGGGTGGAGATTATAACAGAACATGGCCAAGATGTTCAAATGTTCATAAATGACCAGCATGGTCAAATAATAATAAGACAGAACAGTTGAAACTGGAGCAGCATCACGGCCAGGTGGACTGGGGACAGCAAGGAGTCATCATGTCAGGTAGTCCTGAGGCATGGTCCTAGGGCTCAGGTCCTCTGAGAGAGAGAAAGAAAGAGAGAATTAGAGAGAGCACACTTAAATTCACACAGGACACAGAATAGGACAGGAGAAGTACTCCAGATATAACAAACTGACCCTAGCCCCCCGACACATAAACTACTGCAGCATAAATACTGGAGGCTGAGACATGACAACAACATGGTAGAAACACAACATGGCAGCAGCACAACATGGTAGCAGCACAACATGGTAGCAGCACAACATGGTAGCAGCACAAAACAGGATACAAACATTATCGGTCACAGACAACAGCACAAAGGGCAAGAAGGTAGAGACAACAATACATCACGCAAAGCACTCACAACTGTCAGTAAGAGTGTCCATGATTGAGTCTTTGAATGAAGAAATTGAGAACTGTCCAGTTTGAGTGTTTGTTGCCGCTCGTTCCAGTCGCTAGCTGCAGCGAACTGAAAAGACGAGCGACCCAGGGATGTGTGTGCTTTGGGAACCTTTAACAGAATGTGACTGGCAGAACAGGTGTTATATGTGGAGGATGAGGGCTGCAGTTGATATCTCAGATGGGGGGAGTGAGGCCTAAGAGGGTTTTATAAATAAGCGTCAACCAGTGGGTCTTGCGACGGGTATAAAGAGATTACAAATTTACAGAAGATAAAGTGCAGTGACGAGCACCCTTAACTGCCGATCTATAAATTATGTCTCCGTAATCTAGCATGGGTAAGATTGTCATCTGAATCAGGGTTAGTTTGGCAGCTGGGGTGAAAGAGGAGCAATTTACGATATATCTAGACTTGGTTTCCTCTAATTTTAGCTTGCATCTTTGATATGTGCTGAGAGAAGGACAGTGTACCGTCAAGCCATACTCCCAAGTACGTGTACGTGGTGACTACCTCAAGCTATAAAACCTCAGAGGTAGTAATCACACCTGTGGGGAGAGGGGCATTCTTCTTATCAAACCACATTACCTTTGTTTTGGAGGTGTTCAGAACAAGGTTAAGGGCAGAGAAAGCTTATTGGACACCAAGAAAGTTTTGTTTTAGAGCGTTTAACACAAAATCTGAGGAGGGGCCAGCTGAGTATAAGATTGTATCATATACATATACATGGATGAGAGAGTTTCCCACTGCTTGAGCTATGTTGTTGATGTAAATTGAGAAGAGCGTGGGGCCTAGGATCGAGCCCTTGGGGTACACCCTTGGTGACAGGCAGTGGCTGAGACAGCAGATGTTCTGACTTTATACACTGCACACTGTGAGAAAGGTAGTTAGCAAACCAGGCCAAAGACCCCTCAGAGACACCAATACTCCTTACCTGGCCCACAAGAATGGAATGGTCTACCATATCTAACGCTTTGGCCAAGTCAATAAAATAGCAGCACAACATTGCTTAGAATCAAGGGCAATGGTGACATAATTGAGGACCTTTAAGGTTGCAGTGACACATCCATAACCTGAGCGGATACCAGATTGCATACCAGAGAGAATACTATAAACATCAAGAAAGACAGTCAGTTGAATTATTGAAAAGTTTTTCCAACACTTTTGATAAACAGGGCAAAATAAAAAAAATAGGCCTATAGCAGTTAGGATCAGCTTGATCTCACCCTTTAAATAAAGGACAAAGCATGGCTGCCTTCCAAGCAATGGGAACCTCCCCAGAGAGGAGAGCCAGGTTAAAAAGGTCAGAGATGGTCTTGGTGATTATAGGGGTAGCAACCTTAAAGAAAACCCAGAGATATAGAAAATATAGACCTCCACAAGTCTGATTCATCCTTGGGAGCAATACCCAAACACCTGAAGGTACCACGTTCATCTGTACAAACAATAGTACGCAAGTATAAACACCATGGGACCACGCAGCCGTCATACCTCTCAGGAAGGAGATGCGTTCTGTCTCCTAGAGATGAACGTACTTTGGTGCGAGAAGTGCAAATCAATCCCAGTACAACAGCAAAGGATCTTGTGAAGATGATGGAGGAAACAGGTACAAAAGTATCTATATCCACAGTAAAACGAGTTCTATATCAACAGAAAGGCCGCTCAGCAAGGAAGAAGCCACTGCTCCAAAACCTCCATGAAAAAGCCAGACTACGGATTGCAACTGCACATGGGGACAAAGATCGTACTTTTTGGAGAAATGTCCTCTGGTCTGATGAAACAAAAATAGAACTGTTTGGCCATAATGAAAATCGTTATGTTTGCAGGAAAAAGGGGGATGCTTGCAAGCCGAAGAACACCATCCCAACCGTGAAGCATGGGGGTGGCAGCATCATGTTGTGGGGGTAATTTGCTGCAGGAGGGACTGGTGCACTTCACAAAATAGATGTCATCATGAGGATGGAAGATTATGTGAACATATTGAAGCAACATCTCAAAACGTCAGTCAGGAAGTTAATGCTTGGTCGCAAATGGGTCTTCCAAATGGACAATGAACCCAAGCATACTTCCAAGTTGTGGCAAAACATCTTAAGGACAACAAAGTCAAGGTATTGGAGTCGCCATCACAAAGCCTTGACCTCAATTCTATAGAAAATTTGTTGGCAGAACTGAAAAAGCATGTGCGAGCAAGGAGGCCTATAAACCTGACTCAGTAACATCAGCTCTGTCAGGAGGATTGGGCCAACATTTACCCAATTTATTGTGGGAGGCTTGTGGAAGGCTACCTGAAACGTTTGACCCAAGTGAAACAATTTAAAGGCAATGCTACGAAATACTAATTGAGTGTATGTAAACTTCTGACCCACTGGGAATGTGATGAAAGAAATACAAGCTGAAAGAAATACAAGCTGAAATAAATCATTCTCTCTACTATTATTCTGACCTTTCACATTCTTCAAATATAGTGGTGATCCTAACTGACCTAAGACTGGGAATTTCTTCCAGGATTAAATGTCAGGAATTGTGAAATACTGAGTTTAAATGTATTTGGCTACGGTGTATGTAAACTTCCGACTTCAACTGTAAATACTTTAAAAATATTAAAAATCAGTGTTTAATGCCAAAGTTCCCTCCATTTTATTTTTGGCTTGAAGCTCTGTACTGACTACTGGTACCATGATTACCAACAATCATGTCAGTGAAGGAACCACCCATGTGTGTATTTGTCTGTGTGTCACCATGTATTCTCTTTAGGTTCTCACATTGGTCCTGTCAAGAGATACACAAGATTCTTTGTTTTATTGACTCTCAACGCAGCTGTATGTGCAGGGTGCAAACAGGTGAAGTTAAAACAGGGTGAAGCTCCGATGTGTGTGTGTGTGTGTGTGTGTGTGTGTGTGTGTGTGTGTGTGTGTGTGTGTGTGTGTGTGTGTGTGTGTGTGTGTGTGTGTGTGTGTGATGTCAACATGACAGGAATGCTGTGACGTAGTTTGCGGGTAGCAAAGCAGGAAGTCAGGAACTCCGGACCCCCATCCAGGTCTTCTGTTTATTTCAAACAGCTGGTTTCCAACAGCTTTGGCTTGGCAGGCGCCAGGTCACAACAGTAGTTCCCCTTGGTCTAGCCTGCCACTTCCCCTGTCACTGACTGACAGATTCACACTCTATGGCCATCATACATACATTCACCATTGACACACATCTCCTTGGGATCTGCTTTTTTTTCCTTGATTAAAAATGCAAAAATATTTTCTGAAAATGTAATTATTCTCCTTACCAAGTGTCCATGATCTTGGATTTTTTCTTATGTTGGATTATTTATGTCAGTAATCTTGTAAACTTTATGATGTGTAGACTGGTACTGTTCAGTTTATGTTGTGTTTGGTCGGTGTTGACTTGCAGTAGCATAGCACCTCAGCTCACCCCCTAGCTACCCTCACCTCATATTCCTTTTTATTGTGCCCCTGAAAATGCCCAGTCTTGTTAACCACACCAGTTTTTATTATAGCACCGAGCTTGCATTCCTCCTGTCTTATAAAAGGTTTAATCTCACCAAGACTCAGTATGTCTGGACCCCTGCTTTAGCAAACAAAACACTGTCTGCAAAATGGTGAACAATTGCTATGCAGGGGTCCACACTTTTAACAAGGTTTTACATTTGACCCCTTTAGAGGGAAAAATACATTCAATCTCTGCAAACTGTATAGGCTATTGCATTAACTGGGTAATAGCTTAGGTTGATAGTGTGTGCTCTGTGTGTGTATAACGGCTCTGTTAGCCAGTTGAATATTTCACAAATACGGTAGTTTCTGACCATACCAACATCACTCTGTCTGTGTCCCAATAAGCACCCTATTCCCTATATATTACTTTACCCTATGGGCCCTGGTTGAGAGTAGTGCACTACATAGTAGAGAATAGGATGCCATTCGGGATATAGTCTGTTAATAATCAACCCATGGATCTGCAATCAATGACTTCATTGCTGCCAGTGGTTACTGGTTAGGTATTTTGGGGTCAGAGTCCCTGGTCTAACTCACACAGTAAACTAGAGATATGGGAGACACACACACTCATTCTCACTTGTTTGTGGTTTCAAGACTACAATAATGTGTTTTTTTACCTCCTGCTTGGTGTGTGTATTTACTGTATTTATTTAGGCTATTCACTTGTCTTTTTATGGTTTCAAGACTACAATAATGTGTTTTTTTACTTCCTGCTTGGTGCGTGTATTTACTGTATTATTTAGGCTATTCACTTGTCTTTTTATGGTTTCAAGGACACAGCTTTTTTTCTTTCTGTAATGCATTTGCTGTAGTTAAGCCTATTTATTTATTTACAGGATTTTATTTCGTTAAACAAAACTAACACACTCAGAAGGGGGAAGGGTAACACGATATCTTGTCTCGATTTGGTCAAGAGGTTAAAGAGCGACTGCCTTTAAAAAGCAATGAATCCCTTTGAAAACGTCCTATGTGGTATTGATGTGTCAGAAACAGCTATTCTAGTGTCAAAATTTAGTACGAAGTGTAAATACGATAATTTTGGTCATAAAGTCAGTCTTGTCGAAAACGGGTAAATGTCACATCATGTGTCACAACGGGTTTTGATTTGACTGTTCATTTACCCACTAACACGGGGTGGACAGCTGCTGTGATTGCTCTCTAATCAATAGCAGTCTGTTTACATAAGACAACCCGTCACACATATTTTTTACTTGAGAAATGCTGCACCACACACCTTAATTGCAAAATTGCACAACTAATGCGTCTTGAGTTATATTAGACTAATTCTGGGGATTTTTCAGGAAGTGAAATAGGCTTCTGCGTCTACAGTGTCTCATGGGGGACAAACATCATTAACCAAACGCGGAATCGGTCAGGAAACACCTCCAAGACTGCTTTTCAAGTCTAGTTTTTCTAATGAGCAACAGAAAACACATGTGCCAATCGGTGTGTTCAGTGGCTCTTTAAGAGTGCTCTGTGCTGCTGGTCTGGCTCCTCTCCTCTGTTAGCTCTGCCCTACCATGCCTCTGCTGACTGCTCCCCTGCCCTGTCCTGATGCCCAGTGAACCCCTCTGAATTCCCAGCTCAGGGCCACCGGAGGGTCAGGGTCTGAAAAGTCACTATGGGCCCAGGTCAAAAGTAGTGCACTATAAAGGGAATAGGGTGCCATTTGTGACACAGTCTGGGAGATTCCCTTTCCCTCCATACTTAGGTCCTCCTCTCAGGAGAGGACCCCCATCCTGTAAGCAGTTAGGTCAGCTTAGTAAGCACTTTACCCAGGGCTGGATTGGAGCCTGGATTGGACCCTATATGTTTGACACCAGATTCTTAATATCCTAAGTAAATAGCCCAACAGGAATGCTCTATATTACTGGCCAGGTCTCTCTTGTAAAATAGGTCTCATGACCTCAATGAGACATCCTGGATAAAATAAAGGTGAAATTAATCAAACGATATGTTGTATAGCATAGTGTCTGTCTGTCTACTGTACTTTGAGTTTAGCTCAGCTAGAGTCAATGGTGCGTTGAAAGAGCTAACACCCTGACTCCTGTCATGGATTTCTACACGTTGTGTCATGCTTAGGAAGCCAAACCAGTCCCTCTGTACTGTACCTCCTCCTTCAAATGAATGTGTTAGAAACCAGCAAGATTCACACAAAGGGAACTTCTGCCCCAGAGGCAGGAAGGACCCAGGGTTTTAGCAACAGTAACTAGTACAACAGACAGGCTGGGACGGGTTCACGGACGTCTGTTTAACTTAGTGTTGACCTCTGAGAACGGGAGAAGCCTTTCACTTTGAGAGGAAAGAGGAAGGGAGGGAGGTGAGAAAGACAGGGAGGGGACAAGGGAGACAAAGTATAATTTTTATTGTCATATTTTGTGTGAATGAAATTGAATATGTTGAAAAAACACACCGGCTGTTCACTCATCTGTAATATGGGTTAAATTCTAAGCCACCTCCTTTACAAGAGGGAAAAGGCAGTGTGTTTTACTGCTCACTGTGTTTTCATTTCAACTGGAAGCCACCAAAGAGACCATAGACAATGTGATAGATTTATATTCAACAATGGAAAAGTAGACCTATGATTTCCAATATGTAGTTTAGCTGTAACTCTTGACAACATTAGAATACCTTTTTCCCCCCACCATTTGGTAGGGATTCAAACCATCAGGGGTGTCTCTCCCGTCTCCAAGAGCAGCTTGGGGGGTGTTTTTTTCTCTAAAGAGGTGGGAGTTCACTGACAAATCACCTAGCCTAGAGGAGAGGGCAGGTCTGCTCTGATGACCTCTCCATTACCGGCAAACATATGTTCTTGAGGAAGCACTTAACCAATGGCCAATTTCCAACAATCTCAGATGGCAGCAGTCCATTCAGGTAATTAGATCTTTTTGGATGTGAATTTCCAATGAAATAGGCCAGAACTCGTTGATAGTTACTTGGATAGGAACCCAACCCACGACTTGACTCTCAGGCCCTCGAGCTACGGTTGAGTTAACTTCGTACTAGTTCATTTTTTAAGCTGTGGGATTGGAACGCTTGTGTTGTTTTCTTGTTCTCAGTTTTATATTTTCTCTCCCTCTCACTGTTTGAGGCCTGCTTTCTTTTATTGCTCCCACCTCCTCTCAAACCATGCGCTCTTTTCAGACAGTTTCGGTTTGAATGTCTGTCAAAAACACTGCCTGTTTATCAGGCACTATATGGTGACTAATACCAGTGCTCACACCACCCACATGTCTGCGCAGAGAAGGCCCCGTGTGTGTGTGTCTAGTGTGTGTTGCCTAGTGTGTGTTGCCTAGTGTGTGTTGCCTAGTGTGTGTTGCCTGTGTCCTACTGTGAAGGCAGTGAAACATTTTATTTCTGTTCAGTACTTCTCAGAATGTGCCATACCCTTTAAAATGGAACTCAAGACAGTTTATTAATTGATTGTCAACTGTATAATTTACTTGTCAGAGTTGAGATATCCTGTTTTGATGTTAAATCCATTTGAACTCGATCACCTTTTGACAGCACCTTTTTGGATTTGAACGAAACCTTCCATACATACTAGTGATGCACCGATGTCATTTTTGGCCGACACCTGATATTTTCCTTGCAAAAAACGATACCGATAACTGATGTAAAAAAAAAAATTGCAGCTTTTTAAGCATTCTAGTACAGTTAAATAGTTAACACACACATTAATTCAGCGGTCTAAGGCACTGCATCTCATTGCAAGAGGTGTCACTACAGTCTGTATCACATCCGGCCGTGATTGGGAGTCCCATAGGGCGGCGCACAATTGGCCCAGCGTCATCCGGGCCGTCATTGTAAATAAGAACGCGTTCTTAACTGACTTGCCTAGTTATATAAAGGTTACACACACACACACACCAAAAATGTATTTTGTTGGCATTTACGTATGTCCCCATAATCAAAACCTATTTCTTTCACTTACTTGCTGTGCTGTTTTGTTGTTCATTTGTTCAGTTGTTTCATTCTCAACCAGGATTTTTATGGAACGCCGTTTGAGTCTTTGCATGTCAAAAAAGATACACGTCAAACAACACTATTTTGATGTGTCAAATAACCTTGTTGACCAATCAGGACATGAATATGACTGCACATCACATAATTAAACGCGTTCATACATTTTTTACATAGTTATTACACACCGATTACACTATCACTCGTTTCTCATATGTCACAACGATTCATCGCCACATGATGCTGGTAAAGTTGACTCGCGCACCTACAGTGCTGGTCACAAAATAAAGCTAGCTAGATCATGGATGCAAACAATGTTCTTCCCCCAAAAACATAGCAAAACGACAATCTGTTTCAGTACCTCCAGTTAGCTAGCTAACTATATAGCTAGGTGTCATCATCTAAAATAACCCTAATTTATAAGACAGTTTTTATTTGATTAAATGGTGGTTGGACTCATCTATGTGAAGCTAGCCACAATAAGGTTTAGCCACAATAGTGGACTTTGCGGTTAGCCGTCAAAATAAAAGTATGGCATAATTCTACTATTTGTATTAATTTGCATCACTGTCAATGACATATTTTTACTTCTACTTTGAATGCAAACCGCAAATTCCACGATTGTGCCTAATCCTTATTGTGGCTAGTTTCACAACACAAACCCGGTCCTGTTTTAGCCTTACTAAATCAATATTATCGCTTGCACAGTGCTCCCTGGGATGTTTAAAGCTTGGGAAATCTTTTTGTATCCAAATCCGGCTTTAAACTTCTTCACAACAGTATCTCGGACCTGCCTGGTGTGTTCCTTGTTCTTCATGATGCTCTCTGCGCTTTTAACGGACCTCTGAGACTATCACAGTGCAGGTGCATTTATACGGAGACTTGATTACACACAGGTGGATTGTATTTATCATCATTAGTAATTTAGGTCAACATTGTATCATTCAGAGATCCTCACTGAACTTCTGGAGAGAGTTTGCTGCACTGAAAGTAAAGGGGCTGAATAATTTTGCACGCCCAATTTTTCAGTTTTTGATTTGTTAAAAAAGTTTGAAATATCCAATAAATGTCGTTCCACTTCATGATTGTGTCCCACTTGTTGTTGATTCTTCACAAAAAAATACAGTTTTATATCTTTATGTTTGAAGCCTGAAATGTGGCAAAAGGTCGCAAAGTTCAAGGGGGCCGAATACTTTCGCAAGGCACTGTAGGTCTGACCTCCTGACCGGCCCTCCCTATAGTGTGTGTGTGTGTGTGTGTGTGTTTATGTGCCTTCTCTATCCGTGTGGGTTAGTAATGGTGACTATTTCTCAATCCGTTGGACTGAATCATTGATTGTGCAATTGTTGACACATTTTAAACTGAAGTTCAAGTGAAGAGCTGGCCACTACACCCCCCGATCGCACATAAGTACGTAGACACACACACATACACGTTCCATAGGTGAGCTCAACAGCCAGGGGCTCCATTCCAACACCACTTCCTGGAACCTTGGTATAGCGGCATTGATGTTGCTTAGAAAGGGACATGTTTGCATTTTGACTGACCCGGACTGAGGGGAAAAACCGCATGGGAGCGGTCGAGCCCCCTTACAATTGCATCCGTCCTCGTCAGCACTATAAATCTGGAACCGTGGGAGAAGTCCCCTGCGGTCATGAAATGGTCCAATGATTGGACCTAGTGTGGTTTTGACACCCGTTCAGGAATCACGACACAGCGGGGGAAGTAAAGTAGATCCTCCCTCTATCTGATCTGCAAAGAAATGCCTCTTGAACAAAACACTACACCTCTGTGTGGAGTTCACACACTGCGCTCTGTTTTCCCTCAGGCTCCTTTTATGATTGGGGAAAATGTGAGTTAATTCACTTCAGTTCAAATAAAAAAGGATTTGGAAAAACAGCTTTGGGTGAAAAAGAGAGGCAGTAGAACTGACGTATGCCAGCCGGAAACCCTTAATAAGGTGGTTGCGTGGGGGTGTATTTTTGTGTCTTTGTGTGTGAGTGCAGTGTGCTGGCAATGCCTAATGGTTTGCACAAGCGAATCCTGATGTAGCAGTTGCCAGGGCAACGGATCAGCATGAGTCTTAGTGTGCAGGTGCTGTTCCTTGTGTCCTACTCCTGGAGCCTCCTACGATGAGAGGGAGGAAGGGAGGGAGGACAGGGAGCACTGGGCAGCTCAGGTAAGACTGATAAAATGGGTTTGATAGAAGTAGTGAAGTACATAAATGAGGGAGAGAGTGATTTTAAGAAAGCCTAGTTACAACACTAACAGGGGATGAAATAAAGGTGGAAAAATAACAGAGGAAGAAAAAGGGGTAGGGGGTAAGAAGAAGAATTTCACACAAAAGGACTCCAGAGTCTTTGAGGACAGTCCTGGACCTCAGCTGACGCTCGGTAGGGGCCCGTAAGAAAAATCATACTCCTGCAAAGAGCAGGGATGACTGAGGGAGAGAATGAGAAGTAGAGAATGGGAGAGAAGAGTAGTTAACAGAGTAGGAGCAACAATGCAATAAACTCAGCAGGCCAGAGTGACTGGCAGAAGAATAGAGGTGTGGAGAACGGGGGGGGCTTATGGCTATTGGGAGGGTTGGCACAGTGACAAGACAGTGCGTGGACGCACGTCAGCTTAGATCTACCGGCCAGAGAGGACAGCCATGCAGTGTTACCCCCCCCCTAAAGTCTCTTTTCGCTTTCTGCTCCACAGTGACATACTGAAGGAAAAATAATAACAGCCAGCCTGGCAACAATGATATGCTCTCTGAGTCCCTGAGTCTCTGGGCTGGGGTTTGAATCACCACTGTTCTTATAATGTTTCCCTCTTTTCCTCCCTTTTCCATTCACCATCTCTAGTCCAATAATGGAACCCCTCAAATCATCAAATAGCATTTATTCCTTGGCCTGTAAGTGTACCATGTGACTTTTTGGTTATAGGGCTCTGGTCAAAAGTAGTGCACTACGTAGGGAATAGGGTGCCATTTGAGATGCAATCCATGTCAACAACCTATTGGCAGCGGTGGTCATTACTATTAATGACACACAGTTTGTTGCCTGAACTTAATAGCTAAGCAGATCATTAATTCAATGTCAACATTTATATTCTGCATTCATACAGTGGACACACATTAGACCGTACACCATCTGACGCACACACATTAAAGAGCCGTTACATACTTAGGATGACACACACACACGTTAGCATATGCGGGGCTATATGATACTAGCACAAATGACTCCCGTCTCTCTTTTTCATGCACGCATGTACACACACACACCCTTTCTCCAGCCTTGCTATACGATGTTGTCTTTGACTACAGGTGACAAACAGGCTTTGGCTGGTGACGTGTGTTTGACAGTAGGTGGTCTCGACCTACCAGATGTTGGGGCTGACACATGGGTTGAGAGGGGCAGGTGGGCAGGTGGGCGGACAGAAGGGAAGTTAGGTGGAATTTGTGTGGTGGTTGGGTTAAGGTCATGCTAAAGGCTTAAAGTTGTATCTCGAGCGGCACGGCTGTACCGATGCATCAAGTCTGTAACCAACAGGACCCTGCACAGCTTCTACCTCTAAGCCATAAGACTGCTAAATAGTTTGTCCATGTAGCTATTGTTTACCTATTTTACGATCTGCGTTGACCCTTTTTTGACTCGTGACATACACTGCTGCTACTGTTCTTTATCTATCCTGTTGCCTAGTCACTTTATCCCTACCTATATTTACATATCTACCTCAGTTATCTCGTACCCCTGCACATCGACTCGGTACTGGTACCCCGCGTATATAGCCAAGTTATCATTACTCATTGTGTATTTATTCCTCCACTGCTCAAAACAATAAAGGGAACACTAAAATAACACATCCTAGATCTGAATGAATATTCTTATAAAATACTTTTTTCTTTACGTAGTTGAATGCGCTGACAACAAAATCACACAAAAATTATCAATGGAAATCAAATTTATCAACCCATGGAGGTCTGGATTTGGAGTCACACTCAAAATTAAAGTGGAAAACCACACTACAGGCTGATCCAACTTTGATGTAATGTCCTTAAAACAAGTCAAAATGAGGCTCAGTAGTGTGTGTGGCCTCCACGTGCCTGTATGACCTCACTACAACGCCAATCTTGGTGTTCTCTGGCAAATGCCAAACGTCCTGCACGGTGTTGGTCTGTAAGCACAACCCCCACCTGTGGACGCCGGGCCCTCATACCACCCTCATGGAGTCTGTTTCTGACCGTTTGAGCAGACACATGCACATTTGTGGCCTGCTGGAGGTCATTTTGCAGGACTCTGGCAGTGCTCCTCCTGCTCTTCCTTGCACAAAGGCGGAGGTAGCGGTCCTGCTGCTGGGTTGTTGCCCTCCTACGGCCTCCTCCACGTCTCCTGATGTACTGGCCTGTCTCCTGGTAGCGTCTCCATGCTCTGGACACTACGCTGACAGACACAGCAAACCTTCTTGCCACAGCTCACATTGATGTGCCATCCTGGATGAGCTGCACTACCTGAGCCACTTGTGTGGGTTGTAGACGCCGTCTCATGCTACCACTAGAGTGAAAGCACCGCCAGCACTCAAAAGTGACCAAAACATCAGCCAGGAAGCATAGGAACTGAGAAGTGGTCCGTTGTCACCACCTGCAGAACCACTCCTTTATTCGGGGTGTCTTGCTAATTGCCTATAATTTCCACTTGTTGTCTATTCCATTTGCACAACAGCATGTGAAATGTATTGTCAATCAGTGTTGCTTCCTAAGTAGACAGTTTGATTTCACAGAAGTGTGATTGACTTGGAGTTACATTGTGTTGTTTAAGTGTTCCCTTTATTTTTTTGAGCAGTGTGTATATATATATATATATATATATATATATATATATATATATATATCTATCTCTCTCTGCATTTTTGGGAAGTAAGCATTTGTTTATGAAGCATGTGACATTTATGTGTTAAGGGATTGGTTTTGCATGGGTTGTCTGTCACCACAACACTGTGGACTGTAAGCTCTCCTATCCTCAGCACACCTGTGTGTGTGTGGCTCTCAGGTTGCTCTGAAATTATACCCTATTCCCTATGTACAGTAGTGCACTACTCCTATTCCCTATTTACTGCACTACTGTTGACCAGAGCCCATTACTTTTGACTAGAGCCTTTGACCAGAGCCGTGGTCAAAAGTAGTGAACATTTAGGGATTAAGGTGCGATTTGTGACACAGCCTCCGTGGTGTGTTGAGGGGCAGGACATTCTGAGGTGAATTGTCTTCAAGGTCCAGTAGAATGATGCTGAAGGTTCTCTGTAATAAGCAACACAACAGGCCATCAATCTGACATTATTGTGAAGATTTATTCTACACAGGTTTTGTTTAGTTAACTGCTGCTGTGTATGCTGCGTTGTAATATACTGTTCAAGGTCCAGTTGAAGGATGGTCTGAAATGAACAGCACAACAAGCAATCTAATGCCATTCTCTGTAGAGAATTGCTCCACGATGCTTATGTAATGTTAACTGGTGCTTTGTGTGTTTGCTGGTGTAACCTGACAGATATTCCTGCCTGGTTTTGTAAGGATTAGGGCTGAGCGATTTTGTGCTTTCTGAGGTTGTTTCGGTTCGATTATTTTAAAAAATATCACGGTTTCGGTTTCAATATTATTTTTGTAAACATTTAATGCATAATGAAATAATGACATGACAATTATTATTATTTTCAATTGAAATTCCAAAGCTCAAAATAGTGAACATTCAATTGCCAAAACATTGAAAATATTCCATTGTCTCTGACAGGTCCACATTGGGTAGACATCAATAGACAAATAAGAAATTACTATGAAATAATAAAATATTTCAGTTGTGTATATTACTTTAGTTTTTATTTGATTACTATTAATTTTTTATTCCTTAGTCATCATCTCATCTTTACTCAGACAGTTGCAGTCAGCCAGCCAGACCATCTTATCTATGTGCTCCCAATACTGTGGTATTTAACTAGCCTGCCTAAGTATGCTGCAGAGCTGTCGGACTAAATTATCTTACTAGTTCCTCAAAGTAGATAAGACATACTTTCACAAACTGTCTCTGTCCCTCTCGTCGTTATGTACATTCCTCAATTAGTTGTTTTAATAATTGAACCCCCTCATTACCGGTAATGATGGTCTTGTGTTGGTGTGTTGGTGTGTATGGATTTGTAGGAAGGGAGAGGAGGTGGAGGAGGAATTGAGTGTATAGGCCTATGGTCTAAAGTGTGTGCTGGTGTCAGCATGGCCCTGTCCTTGGTTGTGTGGACCTGATGGATTCTAGCGGGTGGGTCGATGTTGATATATTCAAAGACCCCCACTGTGGGTGTGTGAGTCATCAGGAACATGAATGTGGGGTCAGCAGGGTCAGTCAGGTCAATATTATACACACACACACACACTCACTAACTTACTCCTGAGGGATCGGGTTCAGGCGGTTCCTGACCTTTCACCTCTCAGACAGTGTCCAGGCAGCAGAGCCCGTACTGACAGGTGGCAGTCAGGTGTAATGGGTTGATGTATTGTCTGGACTCTGGAGGATCTGGTTTACGATGGGAAACTCATGCTCCACTCCTCCTTACAGGTCAAGCTCTGGCATCAAGCCTCCATCAGCTATCGAGTGCTTCCCAAATGGCACCCCATTCCCTATTTAGTGACCATAGTCCTGGTCAAAAGTAGTACACTAACTAGAGAATGGATGCCATTTGAGATACAGCACTTCAGTTTGTTGACCAGACTCACTGTGGAAACAGCCTTTTCTAATGGAAAAGCCAGTCAGCCATGACACCAGTGTTTCTTTCCAAGCTGCCTCCCAAATGGCATCCTATACCTAGTAAACAGTGCACTATGTAGGGAATAGGATGCCATTTGGGACTCCCAAAGAAAATGTGAAAAATGTTGACCAAGGCCCTGGATATTGAGGGTGTGAAAGAGAGCAAGTAGGAGATGAGGTGTTGGAGAAAGAAAGAGAGAGGGGGGGGGGGTCTACTGTAAAAAAAGAGTTGAAGGGGCCTATGCCAACAGAGCTGACTGAGGTCCATTTGTGTTGCTGTACATAGTTCTACGTACATTTGTGCGGCTCTGTCTGCTCCGTTTGCATAGCCTTTGTTGAGCTCTTAAGGAGGCAATGGAAATAGCTGTATGAGTAAGGGGGATGGAGGAGGGGAAGGGGGGATGAAGGAGGAGGGGGTTGACTGCCTGCTGGTTGTGTAACATGTGGGCCGTCTTCCTTTAGCAGCTGTTGCCATGGGGAAAAATGGTGAAGGGAGGTGTTTTCTGAGCACACTACGCCTCACTCGCATACTCAGGAGAGAGAGACTGACTGTCTGGGGATTTCTAAGCTCCCTGCGACTGTCCCCAACCGACTTGTGTTGTCTGTCTGTCGAGGCTGAGAGAAGGTGCTTAAATTGTATGATTGTTTTTTCGAGATACTGTAGATCCCACTGAAACTGGATTGTGTTTCTAAACAAAGCATAAATTCTGTTTTAGGGGCCCTATCATTTGCCTGGATATTATCATGAACTAGACTATACTTTATTTTATAGAGCATGAGAGTTCGTGTGCTCTCACATGGTGTGTGTGTTTATGACTACAAATCCTGCAATGAAACTGCTGGGCTGGGACTCAATGCTCCCTCAGGTGTTCCTTATAAATATATATAAATAAATATATATATAAATATATATATATATATATATATAAATAAATAAATATCTATATAAGAGCTATAAAAAATAAAACTCTGTCTCTCCCAGTTTTTCTGTGTGTGTGAGTGCGTTTGCACGTGTGTGGGTGCGCCAATGACTAACTGGGGTGGGTCTCAGGAGTGTGTTGGTGGAGTCACTCTGTAACCAGGTGACTGACAGACAGACAGAGAGAGAGGGCTGCTGTAGCACCAGCTTGCAGAGAGAAGAACACAGCTGAGACCAAGCAGCAAGAACACAGCACACAATGTGCAGCACTCCCTCTGCTGAGACTTCCTGGTGTGTGTTTCTGTGAGAGAGCGGGTGATTCTGTGTGTGTGTGTTCGTGTGTGTGTTCGTGTGTGTGTGAGAGAGAGTGAGAGAGAAATAGGGAGAGTGTGTGTATACTGTGTGTGTGAGAGAGCGAGAGGGAGAGAGCGCGCGTGTGTGTGTGTGCACTTTTCCCTGTTTCTCTTTTTATGTGTGAGTGTGTATGTGTGTGTCTGTTTCTATGAAGGAATGTGTTTGCGTGTGTCTGTTTCTCTTTCTGTGTGTGTGTGTGTGTGTGTGTGTGTGTGTGTGTGTGTGTGTGTGTGTGTGTGTGTGTGTGTGTGTGTGTGTGTGTGTGTGTGTGTGTGAGAGTGTGTGTATACTGTGCATATGTTTATCTTTTTATGTGTGTGTGTGTGTGTGTCTGTTTCTCTGTGTCTATTTCTGTCCTGCTATGTGTGTATGTGTGTGTTAACTTCACTCATTAGTCCCTGTTTGTGTATTAGCTACGGATGTCCTCCTCGGCAGGAGCGAAGCGAGAACTCATGGTCCAGCAGCAGATAGGATCAATGCACAGGACAGATCGATGTGTAGTCAAAGCTGATGTGGGGCCAATGGATGTTGTTGCGCACCACAAGTGGGTTAGCGGCTAATCTGCTCTGCTGTTGAGCAGTGTGTGTGCAGAGACGTCTTGCCCATAGGGGGCACAAGGGGCACCCTCAGATTTGTCAAGTTTTGATTTAAATATATATTTTTTTACGACGTTAATTTAATAACTACACATCATTTCTAAGCCCATGTTTTATCATAATCATATCTGTCAGCTGAACTTTGAGGAGTGACTGGAACCCCCCTCCCCTTATTCTCCTTCGTAAGGGTTTCCTTTCAAGGTGCACCACGACACACATTGTTTGATTTGACTTTAGCTGCCGGTGATGGGCAGGACTCGCAGGAGGTATGTTTGTAATTTAATTTGCTCAAGATATGTAGCCTGTTGATTCCTTCTCGATTAATATAATGAACATGTTTTGTTGTTTGTCTGAAACACTAGCAACAGTCATTTTAGGAAGTTGGCTTTAGCTAGCCAGCTAGATAGGTTCCCTGTCTCCCAACCAATAACTAGGTACCAAGCCAATTCAGGCTAACAATGGAGTTGGAGTCGCTTGTCTAACTATCTTAGCTTGCATGCCTACTGGCAAGGTTGCTAGACTTTAGAAAAGCAAGCAATTATTAAATGTACTGAATAAGACATCTTTCCCCCCCCAGATTTTACTAGAGACACAGAGAAGGATATTTAGTTTCTTTAAAAAAGAAGAAGGATACAGACAGGTCAAGAGGTATGCTTAGATATACAGAACATACTTGATTTAAATGTAATCTGGCGTTTTATGTTAATATCATGATATTTGTGTATTAATTATGATGCCATGATATGTGCCTGTATTGATGATGTGTGTTAATTTTTAAAATTTATTTCACCTTTATTTAACCAGGTAGGCCAGTTCAGAACATGTTCTCATTTACAACTGTGACCTGGCCAAGATAAAGCAAAGCAGTGCGGCACATATGGAATAAACAAAAGTACAGTCAATAACACAATAGAAAAATATATATACAGTGTGTGTAAATGAGGTAAGATTAGGGAGGTAAGGCAATAAAGAGTCATATTGGCAAAATAATGACAATTTATAAATTAAAACACTGGAGTGATAGATGTGCAGAAGATGAATGTGCAAGTGGACATACTAGAGTGCAAAGGAGCAAAACAATAAATAACAATATGGGGATGAGGTAGTTGGGTGGGCTATTTACAGATGAACTATGTATAGGTGCAATGATCTGTAAGCTGCTCTGACAGCTGATGCTTAAAGTTAGTGAGGGTGATATGTGTCTCCAGGTTCAGTGATCTTTGCAATTTGTTCCAGTCATTGGCAGCAGAGAACTGGAAGGAAAGGCGGCCAATGAGGAATTGGCTTTGGGGGTGATCAGTGAAGTACCTGCTGGAGCACGTGCTACGAGTGGGTGCTGCTATGGTGACCAGTGAGCTGAGATAAGGCGAGACTTTACCTAGCAAAGACTTATAGATGACCTGGAGCCAGTGGGTTTGGCGACGAATATGAAGTGAGGGCCAGCCAACGAGAGCATACAGGTTGCAGTGGTGGGTAGTATATGGGGCTTTGGTGACAAAACAGGTGGCACTGTGATAGACTGTATCCAATTTGCTGAGTAGAGTGTTGGGGGCTATTTTGTAAATTACATCGCCGAAGTCAAGGATCGGTAGGATTGTCAGTTTTACAAGGGTATGTTTGGCAGCATGAGTGAAGGATGCTTTGTTGCGAAATAGGAAGTCGATTCTAGATTTAATTTTGGATTGGAGATGCTTAATGTGAGTCTGGAGGGAGAGTTTACAGTCTAACCAACTATTCAAAGTCAGAACCGTCCAGAGTAGTGATGCTCGATGGGCGGGCAGGTGCGGGCAGCGATCAGTTGAAGAGCATGCATTTAGTTTTACTTGCATTTAAGAGCAGTTGGAGGCCACGGAAGGAGAGTTGTATGGCATTGAAGCTCGTCTGGGGATTTGTTAACACAGTGTCCAAAGAAGGGCCTGAAGAATTCAGAATGGTGTCGTCCGTGTAGAGGTGGATCAGAGAATCACCAGCAGCAAGAGCGACATCATTGATGTATACAGAGAAGAGAGTCGGCCCGAGAATTGAACCCTGTGGAACCCCATAGAGACTGCCAGAGGTCCGGACAACAGGCCCTCCGATTTGACACACTGAACTATATCTGAGAAGTAGTTGGTGAAGCAGGCGAGGCAGTCATTTGAAAAACTAAGGCTGTTAAATCTGCCGATAAGAATGTGATGATTGACAAAGTCGAAAGACTTGGCCAGGTCGATGACTACGGCTGCACAGTAATGTCTTTTATTGATGGCGGTTGTGATGTTGTTTAGGACCTTGAGCGTGGCTGAGGTGTACCCATGACCAGCTCTGAAACCAGATTGCATAGCGGAGAAGGTACGGTGGGATTCGAAATGGTCGGTGGTCTGTTTGTTAACTTGGCTTTCGAAGACCTTAGAAAGGCAGGGTAGGATAGATATAGATCTAAAAGTTTGGGTCTAGAGTGTCTCCCCCTTTGAAGAGGCTTTACAATCTTTGGGGATTGTGATCCCATGTACTGTGTTGTAATGTGGATGTAATATCCTAGGCATGTTAGTGCAGTCTGTTGTGTGATAACAACAGTCAGTCTAACACCCTCAATAAAATTACAATTGAACATAATGACTATGGCTCAGGATTGCAGGAAAAAAAGCTGTTTAGGGTGTTTGAAAAATGGTAAATTCTCCAATTTCCACCCCCTCCAAACTCACGTACTTCATGCCCCCTCTAAAATAATGGGTGCATTATGCCTCTGTGTGTCTGTATTTGTGTGAAGTGGAATTAGGCACCAGATCTTTTTTTTTTGCCCCTGCATCCTGCTTTGGTTAGATTGTTTTGAGAGAGATCTAGCCACGTTAATCTGTATTTCTTACTTATTTTATTATTACGCGTTTTATTTTCAATTATTCTATTTTTCTCTCTCTGAGTTGTTGGGAAGGGGCCCGTAAATAAGCATTTAGTCTACACATGTTGTTTTACGAAGCATGTGACAAATAAGATTTGATTTGAGTGAGTGAGCGAGCTGACGCTTTGGTAGGGGAAGTCGGCACAATGGCAGCCAGGGCTTTCCCTGATTTAGAGCAGGGATTAAAAAAACTGGAGGAGAGAGGGAAGAAAAAAAGGCAAGGCAAGGCAGAAAGAGAGAGAAGGAAGGGAAGCTTGGCTGCATGCTAGCTGCCGCTCCAGCAAAAGGGGAGGCAGGCAGAAGTGTAAAGAGAAAGCTCAGACTCTTGTCTCACTCAGTGGAGTTGAGTGAGTGAGTTCTCAGACAGACAGACGGTGACCAGACGGAGGCTCTCTGCCTTCCTTTCTGCTCTGCTGTGGCATTTCAGGAGTTGAGGAGGGGGCAAGAAGGAATGTCAGCCGGTTATTGTTCTGGAGGAGCATGTCTGACTGACCGACTGTGTGGGGAATGTTAGGTCAGGTGTTCCCCTGTAAGCTACATGTCGTCTGACTCGAAGGAAAGACGAGAAGAGAAGACAGAGACTTCAGACTACACAACAGAACAGAGTTCTCTGCCTCTTGCACAGGTATTGTGATGTGTTTGTGCGTGCGTGCGTTGATTTATGGCTACGTGTTATTGAAACAGCCTTATATACTCATATAGAGCTTGTTGAGTTTCAGTTCTCCTCTACTGTATCCATGTTTTTCATTGATACCCTCTTTCTTTACCTCCTACTGTATCAATGGTTTTCATTTGGAGATATAGATATTTTAGGGCCGATATCGATTTTTGGGGGTCAATGAGGCCGATGTCTGATATATTTTAGGCCGATATTCAAAAGCATTACATTTTTATGACAAATATTCCCAGAGATTAATGTATACATTTTTTAAAATATATATATATATATATATATATATAATTTTTTACTAAATTAACTACAAAGCAACAGAATTGTAATACTTGAATACTTATTTGAATGGTAAATCTTTTGATAAACTGTGAATTAAGATGGCATAGGCCTACTCACAAAACAGATGAATGTGGAGTCAGTAAGAGTGTGTGCATGCATTGAGTTTTTGAGCTTGTGTTCCTTCCATTTGGGACTTACACAGAGTGGACAAAACATTAAGAACACCTTCCTAATATTGAGTTTGATTAAAAATCCTTCTTTAACCTGTCTCCTCCCCTTCATCGTCACAGATTTGAAGTGGATTTAACAAGTGACTCAAATGGCTAGTTCAGCTATCTGTCAAGAAATGGGCGTATTGTAACTTGATCCTACTGTTACATATCTCCCCATCGCTCATATCACTTGCTGCTGTTTACTGCTACTATGAGAACTAGCTCAATGACATTTGCAACCAATCCATACATGTGAATAATATTTAACAAGGAGACTGAGGGTAGGAAAAAAGCTGAAAAGGCTATGCACGTTCTGTCCGTGACTCAAGTCTGTCCATAGTTTGTGAAGTGAGAATGCACACTCGCTCGCGCTGATCTACAGCTTTCTTGGCCCCTAAACCTGCAGGAATATTCTTAGGTTGCTAAACCTATTTCCAACCTTTATTTAGGCCGCTTAAAACACTTCCTACTTTCCCTATTACAACAATCATCTAATCTGACTGTGAACTGTCAATTTACGGATACGATTGCGGCTGGTCAGATCATCACACCAGTAAATAGCTAACCTTACACCAAGTCAGATGGCTCGTTTCCCAAAATGGTGCATGTTCAAAAGGATAACCAGCTAATGTTGGATAGCTACGTTGGCTATTATCTCCTGATATTTTAGCAGGGGTGTTTATCTACAGTAGCTAGCATAGTAGCTAATCTAGCTAATACCACAGATGAAAGGGTTCGTTATCATAATCTTTACTAACAGGGCACATAGCTATCTGCTTAGCTAGCTAGCTTGTTTATTGCATGCATGTCCGGGAATGCAGACACAAACTTTATTATTAGTGAATTAACTAAATTAATATTTCCAGTCACAGCTAGCTTGCTGCTGATTTTCCTAGCTAGACATTCCTTTGCATTCTGCAGGGCTCGTGGCTCAGGCGGTGAGTGTCGGCTGGCATACAGTACTAACAGTTTTGCTATGTAAAGGGACTATCGGCAAAGCCAACAGAGAAGGGCTAATAGAATAGAAAAGGCCAATATTGGCCCAATATATCTGCTGATTATCGGTCCTTCACTATCCTCATTGATCCCCCTCTTTCTTTACCTCCTCTACTGTAGCCATGGTTCTGATTGACTCCTTCTCTCGTCACCTTCTTTCGTTATCTCTCTCTCCTTTCATCTAACTTCTTAGACCATTAAGAGTGCTGCTGCTACTTTGTGGTGTTTTTGTGTGGCACTGTGAACTGTTTGTCATATCCTGTCCAGGCGGAGTTGGGATTGAGGCCTCCCTTTTCCCTGATCCTTTTTGAATTTGTTTTACCTTTACTGTAAAATAATACGTATCAAGTTTGGAGGGTGGTATGTTATGGATGGTGTGTAACATCTTAAAAGAGTGCCTGTGTCTTTAAGAGTGTATAATAAGGAAAATAGCCTAGTGGGGATATGTTTTTTGTTCATTATATGTGCCCAACCAGATGATGCAGGTAGCCTAGTAGTTAGAGCATTTGGCCAGTTACCGATAGGTTGCTGGATCGAATCCCCGAGCTGACAAGGTAAAAATCAGCCGTTCTGCCTCTGAACAAGGCAGTTAACCCACTGTTCCCCAGTAGGCCTTCATTGTAAGCAAGAATTTGTTTTTAACTGACTTGCCTATTTAAATAAAGGTTCCGTTTAAAAAATTTAAATGCAGGCTACTCTCTGTCTGTTGGCATTAACATTGGCAGGATGGTTGAAGTTGGTCAGGGGCTAACAAGGCTAAATGCTAACTCCACTCCCACTAACTCCTCAGTCAGTCCAATCAGTGAGTGAGTCCTTAAGCAGGGCTTGCTTACTGCACATGTTTGTGGTGTGTTTCTTCATGGGCAGAGTGACGTAGGACCAAGGAGGACAAGGTGAACCCAGCAGGATGAGCTGCTGGATGGGGGGTGGTTACATAACAGACAGCCAAGTCCCACAGATGAGAGCTGTGTGTGTGTGTGTGTGTGTGTGTGTGTGTGTGTGTGTGTGTGTGTGTGTGTGTGTGTGTGTGTGTGTGCGAGTGAGTGAGACTCTCCCTCAGTGTTTTGTTCCACATAGCCATGGTCTCCCTGCTTTATTTCATCAAGGTATTTTAATGACATAATCATCCTACTACCTCTGCTAGAGGTACAAGGACACCTTCATCTCAACACATCTCGCACCCTATTCCCTTTATAGTGCACTACTTTTGACCAGGGCCCAACATTCACCATGATGAAATTAAAGGGTGGAAAAAACTAGCTTACGGGATTGTTACGATCTCTTTACCATCTGGGTGCAGTAATACTCTGTAACAGTGGTCTGATACACGACATTAACCTGATGTTCAGTGGATGTCTTTGTTTTGTTATGCTGTTATACGGGTGCAAAAGAGATGGAGGGAAAAAAGGAGAGAGGAGAGAGAGAGTGGGAAGAGAGATGGAAAGAGTGAGGAGTGGGAGAGATGGAGAGTGTGGGGGGAGGGTAGAGAGAAGGCTCTCCTCTGTCAGCGGTGTTCCACTGGGTGTGATTATTTAACGTTACCTCCTGCCTGCCTGTCGGTGATTGGCACCGAGTAACAACGTGAGGCAGAGGCATGGCAGCAGCAACAACATCAAGGTAGCCAGCAAGCAGTGCCTCTCTCCTCTCAGCCTACTGAGACCCTCCTTTCTTTCTGTGGACTGGTGTAAGACCACTGATTTTATGCCATTTTGCAACAGTAACACAAGCTTAATAGTGCACATTTCTGACACTCCTCGTGTCTTCCTTATCTTATCTTGTCTTCCTTATTTTGCTATAATAAGTGAAGAACATTTGATTTTTTTGTGCACTGTTGTTCAAAAGACAGGCTGACATTATCTTTGATAAAGGTCTTGGCCGAGCAGTTAATTTCAGATGCATAAAGGAGCATTTGAACGTGGCCTTTCTGTCCCATTCCTGCAGTTCTGATCGCAACCATATTTGACACAAACACTATGCTGCGGTCTAGAGAAAAGACTGATAGAAATGCCTCTCATAGGGAATGTTATTAAAGAAGAGGCAGGCTTCTTCAATACAGTTGTTGTTCATCTGCTGTTTTGTCACTCTGGATGGGAGGCAGGGGGGTTGATCGTCCATTAACACACACACACACACACACACACACACACACACACACACACAATACCAGTGAGAAGTTTGGACACCCCTACTCATTCCAGGGTTTCTTTATTTTTCAATTTTTTTACATTGTAGAATAGTATTGAAGACATCAAAACTATGAGGAATCATGTAGTAACCAAAAAAAGTGTTAAAATCAAAATATATTTTATATTTGAGATTCTTTAAAGTAGTCACCCCTTACCTTGATGATAGCTTTGCACACTCTTGGCATTCTCTCAACCAGCTTCATGAGTCAGTCACCTGGAATGCATTTCAATTAACATGTGTGCCTTGGTAAAATATCCTTTGTGGAATTGCTTTCCTTAATGCTATTGAGCCAATCAGTTGTGTTGTGACAAGGTAGGGGTAGTATACAGAAGATAGCCCTCTATAGTAAAATACCAAGTCCATATTTTGTCAAGAACAGCTCAAATAAGCAAAGAGAAACGACAGTCCAGCATTATATTAGGACATGAAGGTCAGTCAATCCAGAAAATGTAAAGAACTTTGAAAGTTTCTTCAAATGCCGTCACAAAAACCATCAAGCGCCATGATGAAACTGGCTCTCATGAGGACTGCCACAGGAAAGGAAGACCCAGAGTTCAAATCAAATTTGATTTGTCACATGTGCCGAATACAACAGATGTGGGTGGGCCTTACAGTGAAATGCTTACAAGCCCTTAACCAACAATGCAGTTAAGTCAAATGAAGTGTTAAGTAAAAAATAGATAATAGTAATAACAGTAACAAATAATTAAAGAGCAGCAGTAAAATAACAATAGCGAGGCTACATACAGAGGGTACCGGTACAGAGTCAATGTGAGGGGGCACCGGTTAGTCGAGTTTATTGAGGTAAAATGTACACTACCGTTCTGGGTCAAGTTTGGGGTCACTTAGAAAAGTCCTTGTTTTTGAAAGACAAGCTAAATATGTCAATTTAAAATATCAAATTGATCAGAAATATAGTGTAGACATTGTTAATGTTGTAAATGACTATTGTTGCTGAAAACTGCAGATTTTTTATGAAATATCTACATAGTCCGTAGAGGCCCATTTTATAAGCAACCATCACCCCTGTGTTCCAATGGCACGTTGTGTTAGCTAATCCAAGTTTATCATTTTAAAAAGGCTAATTAATCATTAGAAAACCCCTTTTGCAAATACAGAATGTTAGCACAACTGAAAACTGTTGTTCTGATTTAAAGAAGCAACAAAACTGGCTTTTAGACTAGTTGAGTATCTGGAGCATCAGCATTTGTGGGTTCGATTACAGGCTCAAAATGGCCAGAAACAAAGCACTTTCTTCGGAAACTCGTCAGTCTATTCTTGTTCTGAGAAATGAAGGCTATTCCATGCAAGTAATTGCCAAGAAACTGATGATCTGGTACAACACTGTGCTACTCCCTTCACAGAACAGCGTGAACTGGCTCTAACCAGAATAGAAAGAGGAGTGGGAGGCCCCGGTGCACCACTAAGCAAGAGGACAAGTACATTAAAGTGTCTAGTTTGAGAAACAGATGCCTCACAAGTCCTCAACTGGCAGCTTTGTTAAATAGTACCCGCAAAACAGTCTCAACGTCAACAGTGAAGAGGCGACTCCGGCATGCTGGCCTTCTAAGCAGAGTTCCTCTGTCCAGTGTCTGTGTTCTTTTGCCCATCTTAATATATTTTTATTGGTCAGTCTGAAATGTGGCTTTTTCTTTGCAACTCTGCCTAGAAGGGCAGAATCCCGGAGTCGCCTCTTCACTGTTGACGTTGAGACTGGTGTTTTGGGGGTAGAAGCTGTTAAGAGGTATTTTGGACGTAGACTTGGTGCTTCAGTACCACTTGCCATGCGGTAGTAGAGAGAACAGTCTATGACTAGGGTGGCTGGAGTCTGACAATTTTTAGGGCCTTCCTCTGACACCGGTATAGAGGTCCTGGATGGCAGGAACCTTGGCCCCAGTGACGTGCTGGGCCGTACGCACTACCCTCTGTAGTGCCTTGTGGTCCGAGGCTGAGAAGGTATCATACCAGGCAGTGATGCAACCAGTAAGGATGCTCTCGATGGTGCAGCTGTATAACTTTGAGGTTCTGAGCACCTCTGCTGCCGAGGATAAGTTCATTCGAGTTAACTGCACCTCAGATTGCGGCCCAAATAACTGCTACAGAGTTCAAGTAACAGACATCTCAACATCAACTGTTCAGAGGAGACTGCGTGGAATCAGGCCTTCTTGGTCGAATTGCTGCAAAGAAACCACTACTAAAGGATACCAATAATAAGAAGAGACTTGCTAGGACTATAAAACACGGGCAATGGACATTAGAGCCTTGGAAATCTGTCCTTGAGTCGAAATTTGAGATTTTTGGTTCCAACCGCTGTGTCTTTGTGAGACACAGAGTTAGAGAACAGATCTCTGCATGTGTGGTTCCCACCGAGAAGCATGGGGGAGGAGGTGTGATGGTGCTTTGCTGGTGACACCAGCATGGCTACCACAGCATTCTATAGTGTTACACCATCCCATCTGGTTTGCGCTTAGTGGGACTATCATTTATTTTTCAACTGGACAATGACCCAACACACCTCCAGGCTGTGTAAGGGCTATTTGACCTGGCAGATTGATGGAGTGCTGCATCAGATGACCTGGCCTCCACAATCACCTGACCTCAACCCAATTCAGATGGTATGGGATGAGTTGGACCACAGAGTGAAGGAAAAGCAGCCAACAAGTGCTCAGCATATGTGAGTACTCCTTCAAGACTGTTGGAAAAGCATTCCAGGTGAATCTGGTTGAGAGAATGCCAAGAGTGTGCAAAGCTGTCATCAAGGTGGCTAGTTTGAAGAATCTCATATTTTCTTTAACACTTTTTTTGGTTACTACATGATTTCATATGTGTAATTTCATAGTTTTGATGTATTCACTATTATTCTACAATGTCAAATATAAAAAAAATTAAAAACCCTTAAATGAGTAGGTGTGTCCAAACTTTTGACTCGTACTGTAGTTCTTTGTTGTTTACAGGCAGTGACCCTTATTCCTGTCTAAAATTACCACAGTACACTACTGCCAAATTATCCCAGTGTCTCCCTAATTAGTGTTGGGTTTGTTTTCACTGTTTGGGTTTTGTTTTGCAACGATTTACCGGGAACACATAAACGACTATTTATTTACCACCACTTCACAGTGACATTGCAAAAAACAGTGTGGTCACTCACTAGGGTAGTGTCCCAAATGGCACCTTATTCCTATGTACAGATGTGCACTTCTTTTGATCAGGGCCCATACGACTCTGGTAAAAGTAGTGCACTGTATAGGGAATAGGGTGCCATTTGGGAAACAGCCTGCGTTTGTCCCTGGCCTTGGTAAATATTTATCTGATTGGGTGAAGCCACTTGTTTAGGTTGGCTGGTTATTTTAGCCTTCAGGACTTCCCCTAATAGCCATATCCAAAACTGAAACCCAGGGAAGTTCCCTCTTTATATACCCAGGCCCAAATCATCAGGCCAAACCTCCATTCAGGTTTCTAACTGCTCTAACACTAAAAGGGCATTATAATCATTTTCACAATTTCATAGTATTATTCCAAACTCAGTGTGGAAATATACAGGTATATTGGAAACACTTGAGAAATGAGGGCTACAGTGTCTATTGAACGCAGGTGGTCACACATAGGTGTGGTTCCTGATTTAATTAATAACTTAACTTCCCATCATGCTTAGCCATCATGCTTAGGGTCATGTATAAAAATGCTGGACAGGCCAATATTTTGCCCATTATTTTGGCTACCATGGCTACACCCTCATAGAATGACAATGCTAGGGCACGAGTTGTCACTGATTGGTTTGATGAGCAAGAAAACTATGTAAACCATATGCAATGGCCGTCTCAGTCACCAGATCTCGACTCAACTGAACACTTGTGAGATTCTGGGGAGTTTTCCACCACAGTCAACAAAACTACAAATGGAATTTCGTGGGAGAATGGTATTGCATTCCTCCAATAGAGTTCCAGACATATAAAATCACGTTTTTGGCTATACAGGGCCGTTAAGTTGTTTAAGTGCAGATGAAGTTTTAGTTGAACAATGAATTGAGTGATTCATTTTGAAAGATGGCTTTAAGAAGATGCCACATTAATTGTGTATCCCCAGTTTTGCTATAGGCCCACGATCTGTTAATTTTCTCTCTAAATAAGTAGGCCTACCCAATTAATGTTTTTGCGCATATAGTAAGTTAACACCACAGCTGCTAAGACAAAGAACATAGTTTGAGTTGTTTACCAGGTCTGAGAGAGGAGAATATAATTAACTGGCTCACTCAACACCTGTATCTCCTCCTTGTTGAGTTAGAAGTTGGGCAGAAGGCAGTTGGCAGAGCCGACCACCCCAACTCCCATCCTCCCCCCTCCGCTCCTCCCTTCCCTTTCCTTCCACCATTGCCTCTGGCACTTCAGACGAACGCTCTTGCTCCAAAAAGAGAGCAAGAAAAAGAGAGCTGAGAGAGAGAAAAAAGAACGAGAGAGCTGAGAGCCGGAACCCCTGGAGGGTACCAGAGCTTCTTCTAGTGACGTCACCATACTCCACCACTATGTTTGGGCTAGCCCAGCTCCCCTCCTTCCTCTTCTCCGTCCCTCCTATCTCCTCCTTCCCTCTCTTCTGCCCTGACAGGAATTCCCCTCCTTGTCGCCAAGTTACTGTGGCTACCGCTGCAGCTCCACAGCTGTTTGGCCAAAAATGATGACTTATGACTGTGTTGACTGATGGATGAGTATGTAAGCTATACAAAAGACTTGTTGTTTGTGTTTCAGGACAAAGGCCAGTCATCAAGTGTTTGTTGAATGTGAGATCAGACTAGCTAGCTAGCTTCTATATAGTATCTGGATGGAGAGATACATACTTTACAGTAGTCAGTTGGTAGGCTAGCGGTTAGAGCATTGGGCCAGTAACCGAAAGGTCACTAGTTTGAATACCCGACAAGGTGAATAATCTGTCTGTGCCTTTGAGCAAGGCACTTGAATTGCTCCAGGATCACTGTTGATAATGGCAGACCCTGCTGGCCCAGCTCCCCTCCACTCACTGAGGGTCTCGGAGTGAGAATTAAAAAAATATCTCCATTTCACACACGTGAAATAGGAGAAATATAAGCACCCACTAATGCTATTATATATACCCCCCGTGACTTATATAGTGTGTGTGAGCTGAATGGGTGGACTGCTCCCCAGGGGTTGAGGGAGCGTTCAGGGTTGAGTGCCGCTAACTGCCACCGTCCACAGCAACGTGTTTGATGAGAGCAGAGGTGACAGGGAGCAGCTCGGCTGCTGTCACTCATAGAGCAACTGTAACAATGGCAACCAATTTAATATGGACATTCATATGGTAAGGGGCCAGGGATGAGGGAACCGACATGTTAGGAATGATATAGAGTTCATGTAGCCTTCTGTTTTTGCCTCAGAACACTACTGCTGTCTGTTTTAAAGTTTATCCACAGGAGACCCATCTGAAGCAAATGTTAAATGAACATGCAAGGTGTAGGTTTGTTTTAGATAGAACAGCTTGTTAGTGTAACCGGTGTGAAATGGCTAGCTAGTTAGCGGGGTGAGCGCTAATAGCATTTCTTAGGCGTAGTTGTTTTTCAGGGTAGCCTAATATTAATATACCACACACCCGTGCTGAATTTCTCCACACCTACGTCTGGAGTTGTGACTGAGGCCGTGTCCGAGATGACACCCTATTCCCTATATCCCACCCCTAAGGGCTCTGGTCAAAAGGTAGGGCACTATATACTGTAGGGAATAGGGTGCTCTTTGGGACTCAGACCTGCAGTGAGTGACAACAGCACAATTAGACCCAACCAAATCATGAGAAAACAAAAAGATAATTACTTAACACATTGGAAAGAATTAACAAAAAAACAGAGCAAACTAGAATGCTATTTGGCCCTACACAGAGAGTACACAGCGGCAGAATACCTGACCACTGTGACTGACCCAAAATTAAGGAAAGCTTTGACTATGTACAGACTCAGTGAGCATAGCCTTGCTATTGAGAAAGGCCGCCGTAGGCAGACATGGCTCTCAAGAGAAGACAGGCTATGTGCTCACTGCCCACAAAATGAGGTGGAAACTGAGCTGCACTTCCTAACCTCCTGCCCAATGTATGACCATATTAGAGAGACATATTTCCCCAGATCACACAGATCCACAAAGAATTCGAAAACATATCCAATTTTGAAAAACTCCCATACCTACTGGGTGAAATTCCACAGTGTGCCATCACAGCAGCAAGATTTGTGACCTGTTGCCACGAGAAAAGGGCAACCAGTGAAGAACAAACACCATTGTAAATACAACCCATATTTATGCTTATTTATTTTATCTTGTGTCCTTTAATTATTTGTACATTGTATATATATATATATATAATATGACATTTGTAATGTCTTTACTGTTTTGAAACTGTTGTATGTGTAATGTTTACTGTTAATTTTTGTTGTTTTTCACTTTATATATTCACTTTGTATGTTGTCTACCTCACTTGCTTTGGCAATGTTAACACATGTTTCCCATGCCAATAAAGCCCTTGAATTGAATTGAATTGAGTGGCAGAGGCTTCTCCAAATGACCTGCTTCAGCTAATGACTGTGTTGATGTAGCATTTAGCTTTAGCCAAGTGTGCAGAAGACATGGCAACTTCGGGCTAAAGTATCTAATTAATTAAAGTGATTACGGAATGCATAAAAAAAAGTAATCTTAGTCTCAGCCATGCGACAATCACCCAGCCCTCAGCTTACCTCGGCTGGTCCGAAGGGCTTGTGTGAGGTTTGTTGTGTGTATGTGTGTGACTGCATGTGAAGGTTGTTTTTACACTGAATCTAATGGAACATGCTTCCTACCCCGCGCCGTCCCGGTCGCCTTTGCTGGCTGTCTGTCCGTGGAGTCAGTTGAGTGGAACCGCAGTCTGGATGTTCGTTCTGTCACACACACACTTGCTCTGGTTCACGGCCCCTAGAAGAACCAACCAATTGGGAACTTGAGATTTTGATCCAATCAAATTTGACGTGTGGCTTGTTTTGTTTCCCGTTTTGGGGTTTTATGCAGAGAAAGGAAAGAGTGCGTGTGCGTGTGCGTGTGTGTGTGTGTGTGTGTGTATTTGGGCTGGCTGTAACATTTCAATTATAATGTCTCTCCCCTGTCTTAATCAATCAGGAAGTGATACCAATCACATGGACTGATTTCCTATTTTCTTTTCCCTAATTTCTTTACTAAATTTGCGTTTTGTTTAATTTGTTTTGTTTTATTTTATCTATTCCAATTAGATCAATCTTTACCCATTCCACTGATAGAACATATTTTCTGACATTTTACATTCCGTGAGTGATTTGTAAGACACACTGAATCACATACCGGTGTTCCTGATTGTTTGTTAAATGTAAATATCAACCAGCAATGTCAATTAGTTCTGTTTTCTAGAGCCAGTCTGAATCATTGGGTCTATTTCAGCACCATAATCACACCTTCCATGATTGGCAACTGAGAAAGAAACAAATCATAATTTAGCTCTGCTTGGCCATGTGTTTTGGTTTGGCAGTCTGTCTCTTTATTTACACAGGACAGATTTTTGTCTAATAGCGATGGAAGTTTCAGGATTTACATTTGTCACCACCCGCGCCATTACGCAAACACACACCCACACAAACCCCCCAACCAACACATCTCAATCTGACCAATGTAGTTTTATATGCAGTACCAGTCAAATGTTGACACACCTACTCATTAAAAGGTTCTCTTACTTTTGACTATTTATCTACATTGTAGAATAAATAGAAGACATCAAAACTATAATAATATAATATATGCCATTTAGCAGACGCTTTTATCCAAAGCGACTTACAGTCATGTGTGCATACATTCTACTATGAAATTACACATATGGAATTACAGTGTAGTAACCAAAAAGTGCTAAACAAATCTAAATATATTTGAGATTCTTCAAAGTATCCACCCTTTGTCTTGATGACAGCTTTGCACACTCTTGGCAATCTCTCAACCAGATTCACCTGGAATGCTTTTCCAACCATCTTTAAGGAGTTCCCACATATGCTGAGCACTTGTCGGTTGCTTATTCTACAATGTAGAAAATAGTAAAAATAATGAAAAACCCTTGAATAAGTCGGTGTGTCCAAAATTTTGACTGATACTGTAGGAAGATTCCCACCAATCAATGGACGCCTGTTTGCTGCCTGCCGGTCTACTGCCTGCCTGCCTACCTACTTCCCACTGTTTCCTGTGGGGCCAGCCGCACTGTAAAGAACCCACACCAAAACTTGTGTGTGTACATGTTCAAAACCAAACTTGTAAGTTGTGACTGGGTGTTTGACTCAGTTTGTGCATAATGCATGTTGTGTCCATTCACTACCTTGCCTATACACACCACACCACAACCATCTCCCTCCCAGTCTATCCCAATGGAACGAGACGCGCCCAGCCCCAACAGGAAACGCTGCACCATACCATCCTCCCACGCTGCCTCCCCTCCTCCTGTCCTCGCAGAGTGCTTAGTAGTCAGAAGCTGATCCCGTAACTACAGAGACAGAGAGACGGAGCGAGATTCGCCTGAATTATTTGTTTGTCATGCTGCACGGCTTTTGAGAAGCGAAACTCTCAGACGTGCAGTCAGCACTGAAGTCTGCGTGGTTCCCTTTTTATTTTTATTTCTCCTCGTTCTCTGCTCCCCTCTCTCTCTCTCTCTATCCCTCCCTCCTTGTCCACTATGATTGACGGAGAGAGTCGGAGCACTCAGCACAGCACTGCAGTTTCTTTCTCATCCTCACACACACTCTCCATACCTCCTGGTCTATTAAGGCTGATGGAGCCAGTCGCTCCAGTGAGTGTCTGTGGGAGTGGGGAAGGTCAAAGCAGTGTGCACTAGCCTGTAAGTCTGCTGATGATGATAGACTGTTGGGTAATAGGACACTAGTCACTGGGCTTCCTCATCTCATCTACCACAGTGTGTGTGTCACCCACTGACCGTAACCAGGAGCTTACTGTACTTCCTAGAATAGGGTGTAGGTTCTTATTTTTTTGGTATCTTTTCTTGTCTGTGATTGGTTGTTTTCCCCAGACCCATAGGCGTCTCCAATGGTTTCTTGTAAGGGTGACCCAAACATGTGTCAGACAGACCATACTGTACAGTAGCTATCTGCTTCAGGAGGTCCCTGCTGAGAGCTGCAGAAAAAGAAATATCTTATTTTCAGACGACAGGAAGAGTGCCCGAGGAGGTAGCTCTTTGAGTTACACAATCTTCATCTCTCTCCCTTGCTGTGACAGAGAAGTGGGGGATGGCTGTCTGTTCCTGTCTCATCTGCAGCAGCATCAGTCTCACTTTTCCCCTCTCTCAATTCAGTGGGGCTTTATTGGCATTGGAAACATTTTATATTGTCTAAGCAAGTGAAATAAACAAACACAAGGGAGAGGACAACAGCATCAACAAAAACATATTAGAAATATTAGAAATTAGTTTCCTCATTTTGTGGACAGTGTGTACATTGCCCGTCTTTTCTTGAGGGCCAGATCTGCCTACAACAGCCTCTCAATAGCAAGGCTATGCTTACTGAGTCTGGACATAGTCAAAGATTTTCTTATTTTAGGGTCAGTTAGAGGTCAGGTATTCTGCCACTGTGTTCTCTCTGTTTATTGCCAGATACATAGTGCCCTATTGGCCCTGGTCAAAAGTAGTGCATTATATAGGGGATGGGGTGTAATTTGGAATGCAGCCAATAATAAAGCCATCCACCATACTGTTTGCTCTGCAGCCCACCAGGCATTGTGCTCCATTGTTGAACTGAACACACATATGCCAATCACAGATTGACTTAGTTGTTTGGCATAGTGGGCATGGCTAGGCCCAGGCACCAGAAGGGCAGAGCAGGCTGTTGAGCGGAGCTAAATGTGTTACTGCCTGGCAGGGGGAGGTGGGCAGGCAGGGGACGAGGAGCCTGGTGGTTTTCTAGTAGCAGGCCGAGACAGGTAGCAGGTAGTGGGTGCTGCCTGTCACGAGGAGAGCCTCAGTCCGAGCCAGGTGTTTGCTGCAGAGGTGCCCTGCACCTCATGGGCACACTCCTCCAATTGTATTAATTTGGGCCTAATGCTGACAGGGGCCCTGTTTCATTGAAGAGTTAAGAGCAAGCTATGCTCCTCCTCCTCCTTGCTGTGGCTTGGTGTTTCGGGAATTCACTAACATGTGGGTGTTGTAGCCAAGTCAATTATGTTTCACATGTGGTGGTTGTGATTTGTCATTTTTGGTCCATGGGGACCAGTTTAATCACATTCCACCTCACACTGAAGTGAGCAAAGACGGGGCAGTGTGTGTGCGTGTGTGCGTGTGTGTGGGGGGGGGCAGCCTGCAATGAGGATAGGATTCCTGGTTGTCATGGTAGCTCCAACGATGACTCGTTTTAGGCCCACGGCTCTGCAGCTTAATTGACATGCATCCTGCCCACACAAGCCACTTCCACCACCAATCTGATCCCCAGATATAATCACGTTGCCTGGATCAAAGTTTGACATGAGGGTCTTTACCGGGAGACTTTCTGCATCCCAAATGGTACCAAAAAGTAGTGCACCAAATAAGGATTAGGGTGCCATTTTGGATGCTGCCTCTATTAATGGGCTGCTGACTGGGCTCATCATATCAGAGATTTGAGAGTGAGGGAGAGGTAAAACAGAGTGAGAGATAATGTAAAGGGAGTAAAATATGGAGAGAGAGGGGTTAAAGGGAGACTCCATGTTACACAATAAATGTTGGATTTGTTCGATAAAGTCCCTCTTATGTCCAAAACCGTTTTGTTGGCACGTTTTGTTCAGTAATCTATTGGCTCAAAGGCAATCACAGCAGGCAGACGAAAAATCCAAATAGTACCAGTGAAGATTGTATAAACATGTCAAACGATGTTTAATCAATCCTCAGGTTGTTTTTTTGTCTAAATAATCAATAATATTTCAACCGGACAATAGCGTCGTCAATATAAAAGAAAAATGAAAGGTTGTTGCGCGCAACAAACAGCTCTGGGACTTTCCACTGTCCACTCATTGAAAGTGGTCATTCTCCCTAATTTTTCAGAATAAAAGTCTGAAACAATCTCTAAAGACTGTTCACAGCTAGTGGAAGCTATAGGGAATGCAATCTGGGTCATATCCCTTTATATAGTGGATAGGCTTTCAATGGAAAAACACCCATTTAAAAATAATAGCACTTCCTGGATGGATTTACCTCAGGTTTTAGCCTGCCATATCAATTCTGTAATACTCAGACATTATTTTAACAGTTTTGGAAACGTTAGTGTTTTTTCTATTCAAACCTACCAACTATATGCATATCCTAGCTTCTGGGCCTGAGTAACAGGCAGTTTACTTTAGGCACACTTCTCATCCGGAGGTGACAATACTACCCCCTTCCCCAAACAGGTTTTAAGAAATTATTATTCACAATGACAGCCTAGGAACAGTGGGTTACCTGCCTTGTTCGGGGGCAGAACGACAGATTTTTACCTTGTCAGCCCGGGGATTCGATCTGGCAACCTTTTGGTTACTGGCCCAATGCTCTAACCACTAGGCTACCTGCCACCCCCCAAAGACTTTAGGCTGTTCTGGAGGCAAAGGGGGTCTGACCCTGTACTAGATGGGTGTACCTAATAAACTGGTCATTGAGTGTACACAAAACATGTTGTTATATACATGCAATTGTCAGGTCCAACTCTTAAAATGAATGATCAAGGAAAACAAAATCACAAAAATGTTGTTCAATATGGGGAAAATAATCTCTGAATGCATTAGTTGAACCCTCAAGTTGAGCATAAAGCTTTAAAAAATAACAAACACATTAAATGGTTGGTGGAAACATAATTGGCTATTCTAGCACTAAGGTTAAGAGTATATGAACATTGTTTCCAGATAAAAGTTACTGTATCTGACCTGGCAGATTCAATGAAACATTCATGTTCTATGACAGAGTGGAATTTATTTGAATTGCACTTAATGAAATGCTATTTTCTGTCACTCAAACTGAAATTCTAATTCTACATCCTGTGGGGTGTGGACAATTCAATTTGAATTTCAGCTCATGAGTTGAATGGGAATCAATTCTGAATTTCACAACCATGACATATTACACTGGGTGTTATGTTCCAGTTTTGCTGCTTGAATACATGGTGAAAGCAGCTGTCTAAGTTGTAATAATTAACTCATTAAAATCAAGGAATTCATCTATGAAAGTGTAACCAAAGGGTTGTATAACCTACTTGTACTACCACAGACTCTGCCTAGGTCGGTGCAGTGCCTTGTGTCAAATGGAAAACAGCTGCATTGAACTGATTTATAGTCTCTGCTTTCTTGTATGAAAGCATCTTATGAACTTCAGATTTTTCTGTTTTCCTTAAACCTGCACTCGACAGCAGTCCAGTCACTGGCAACCATAACATAGCTTCATGAGTTCAATACCCTAAAACAAATGTTGACCCTCCCTCCGTTTAAATTCCAGTCAGGCATGTGTCCCAAATGGCACTCTATTCCCTATATAGTGCACTAGTCTTAGAGGGCTCTGTTCAAAAGCAGTGCACTATATAGGGAATAGGGTGCCATTTGGGACACAAACCCATTTTTTGTGCTCTGTTCATCGTCCCCGGCAACATAAATGCAGTGTTTATTTTTTACGTTATATTTGATTAATCATGTAAAAATTGCGTGATTAACATCTCTCCATTTTCTCCCTCTCGTGAAACACGTAGCTGTCTGGCTGTCATCCCAACCATGTCCAACATCACATCATAAAAGGCTCTTCTGAAAGCTTGCCTTTAATAACAGGGGTACTGGAATAACACACACAGTAATAACAGTAGCTAGGAATCTTAATGAGGGGAATAGGAACAACACTAATCATTCCCCACGGTCTTAATAACTCCTAGCATTCTGATTTAAGTGTGTTATCTTCATCCCAAATCACACCCTATTTCCCTTACAGTGCACTACTTTTGGAGTCCCTGACATTTGGACCCTGGTCATGGGCCTTGTTCAAAAGTAGTGCACTATAAAGGAAATAGGGTTCCATTTGGTATGCAGCCAGTGCCTCCCTTTCTCCCTCCTTCACTGCTTCATACTGTAACTGTGTTGTTCACTAAGGTTCAGAGGCGGTGTGCACTCAGTACTGGGCATAGTGGCTTATACTTAATAGGTGTGTCGTCAATCATTTGGTGTGTGTATTCTGATCTATGGTGAATGCTGTCCCTGGTCTCATACCCCATATTACCCCTCAGATTGTTCTGTTGTAGTAGTAATCAGTGAAGATTAGATTGCCAGTGTGGTCTAATGAAATACATGTACAAACAATAAAGCATAATAGTAAAAGTCTACCCTCAAATCCCCTGACCAATGAAAATGAGTATTTATTATTATTTTAAATGAGTTTGCAATAATATAGTTTGTGGAATGCTTTAGGGAGCTTTGGGGGGATAGTTCTAGTGAATGCCTGGTAGGCAATGTGGTTCTATGAACTGAAGCTGAGGGAAGTGTGTGTGTGTCGGAGGGACTCTGTTACTGATTCTGTCACTGGAGGCATACCAACCAGGCCTCAGTGCCAAGAACATGCTATCAGTCTGTGTCCCCTGTCAGAGGGCTATCTCAGTTCACACACACACACACACACACACACACACACACACACACACACACACACACACACACACACACACACACACACGACTGTTGGTCTCACGGTAATTGACAGTTAATTAACAAACACATAATCTCCTGGCTACCACACACAGCCTACAAGCCACTGATGCAGAACTTTGGAACGTCTACATTTTCAAAAGTCTAATAAATCCATGTAATATAGCCAAACCTTCACAATAAATCCATTAGTCTATTTCAAATGGCTGTGGGCTACACTAGTTCATTTAGCAGACAAGATTTGCTTAGAATTCCATGGCATTATTTTATAGTATGAAAAATACAAATGAACAAAGCTGAATAAAATAGAAAGGATATTTTCTCCAAGCGATTTGAGGGAGTGAGCACATACGGCTATTCTGTGTTGTGCTGTTAACAAAGAAATAGTCATACCTATATGCTTAATTTAGAGTTATTAATGTATCTTTCGCAGACTTCAATTTGACAAGAACTTGATAATGCCTCCAATTTCCCTGCAGCATCCCCTTTGTGTGGCCGTAATGCATCCTAAAAAATCCATGCCTTTTACAGGCTACAAGTGAAGACAGACAACTGCTCGCGTCCTAATTAAATTCCGAGGTGCATATTGAAGATATTGTAAGAGCTACATTTACTTTTCGGCAGCCAACAAGATGAGTAGGTCTAACGAACAGCAAAAGCACACGCCTATGTCAATCTAATATCCCCCATTGTACAAAGTCGACCTATTCTGTGCGAGAAATAAATATTCCTAACGTGATCTGGGACAGTTGTGGGATGCGATCGTTTCCAAATTAATACAACCAGTAGAATGTAAAAACACTTTACCTACTGTGGCTGACACAACAGATCAGAATGTTTAGCTTAAAATTTTGATAGCCTAATAGTTTATTTCTTCACATTATAAGCGCAGCAATGCTCATATATATATATATATATAAGCGTGAATGTTTCATTAGCGGAAACACCATTTTCAAAAGTGCAATTGTGCATGTAATGCTTTTCTTATAAAGGTGCATGTAATGCTTTTCTTATAAAGGTGCATGTAATGCTTTTCTTATAAAGGTGCATTTTTATGGGGGAAATTATCTTCCCTAAACTTGAAACTCACGCACTGCTTTTTTTGCCAGTTAGGGTCTACACCCCTTGTAAATCAGATTATTGTGCTTCATTTTAAGAGGTTATTTGGCCACTTTAGTTGTGATACAAACCTTATTAAAACATATAGGCCTATGGGCTAGGCTACATGAGGTGTGCAACTATGATTTGAAAAAGTTTATGCTTGGCATCATTCACGAGTGATAATATATAATTCACAAGTGATAGGCTAATATCACCCAACAGACTATTCTTGATTTAATCTTGACTTTACATATAATAAATACTGTGTGAAATTTGTTTTGATTTAGAATGGACCATTATCAGGCACCTGTATTGAAACAGGGGCAGCAGGAAAAAAACATGTAATCTATGCACTTAAATAGCGAGTGGAGGGCGCTTTTCTCCGTTGTTTATTTTCATGCCAGTCAGATAGGCTATACTCCTGTTGTAAATATAAGCACGGTGTTTAATATTAGGAAAGTTGAGAAATAAATATACAGTAGTAGGCCTAGCCTATAGAAAGCTGATTCTCCTATTTTAGTGGATACAGTGATTAGAGGGACAATAAAGTGCTGAGTATCAGGCAGTTAGTAAAAACATGTTTTTTTTAAATATATATATTTCCCCTTTATTGAACCAGGTAGGCCAGTTGAGAACAAGTTCTCATTTACAACTGCGGCCCGGCCAAGATGGAGCAAAGCAGTGCGACACAAACAGAGTTACACATAACACAATAGAAAAGTCTATATACAGTGTGTGCAAATGTAGTAAGATTAGGGCGGCAAGGCAATGAATAGGCCATAGTAGCGAAATAATTACAATTTAGCAATTAAGAATTTAGCTACCAAATGGCACCATATTCCCTTTATAGTGCCTTCATGTCACAATCGTTATAATGAGTGGACAAAGATGCAGCGTGGTATGGTTCCATTCTCTTTATTAGGAATTGAAACTCAAAGAAAACAATAAATCGCAAAACGAAACGTGAAGCAACAATCGTGTTCACAGGCAACTATACGTAGTCAAGATCCCACAAAGCATAATGGGGATCATATTTAGGCAGCCATTTCCCCTATCAGAGACCACGATAAACAGCTGCCTCTGATTGGGAACCATACCAGGCCAACATAGAAATATAATTACCTAGATGACCCAACCTAGTCACACCCCGACCTAACCAACAGAGAATAAAAAGCTCTCTATGGTCAGGGCATGACACTTCAGAAAGTATTCATACCCCTTATTCCACATGTTGTGTTACAGCCTGAATTCAACATGGGTTAAATAGGTTTTTGTTATCACCCATCTACACTCAATACCAGATAATGACAAAGTGAAAACATGCATGTTTTTGTTTATTTTTGAAAATGTATTGACAATGAAATACAGAAATATATAATTTACATAAGTATTCACACACCCGAGTCAATACATGTGAGAAACACCTTTGGCAGCGATTACAGCTGTCAGTCTTTTTGTGTAAGCAACTCCAGTGTAGATGTGGCCTTGCGTTTTAGGTATTTGTCCTGCTGAAAGGTGAATTAATCTCCCAGTGTCTGGTGGAAAGCAAACTGAACCACGTTTTCCTCTAGGATTGGCGTCATGGTGGAATCCCTGAGCAGTTTCCTTCTTCTCCGGAAACTGAGTTAGGAAGGACGCCTGTATCTTTCTAGTGACTAGTTGAATTGATACACCATCCAAAGTGTAATTAATAACTACATCATGCTCAAAAGGGATATTATTTGTCTGCTTTTTTTCCCACCCATCTACCAATAAGTGCCCTTCTTTACGAGGCATTTGAAAATCTCCCTGTTCTTTCTTGTTAAATCTGTGTTTGAAATTCACTGCTAGACTGAAGGACCTTACAGATAATTGTATGTGTGGGTTACAGAGATGAGGTAGTCATTCAGAAATCATGTTAAACACTATTATTGCACACAGTGGGTCCGTGCAACTTGTGACTTGTTATGCAAATGAACTTTAGGCTTGCATAAATAAGAGATTGAATATTTATTGACTCAAGATATTTTAGATTTTAATTTTTTTAATAAATGTGTACAATTTTTGATAGACATAATTCTGCTTTGTCATTATGAAGCATTGTGTGTAGGCCAGTCAATTTAATCCATTTTAAATTTTGTCTAACAACAAAATGCGGAAAAGGTCAAGGGTGTGAATAAAAGGTCTAATCGAGATGGAAATAATACACAGCCATGTGAGTTGTGTTGTGATGTCGCCTAGGTTGTGCTTGATCTTATCCATACATTGATCCTCATGGAATCCCTTCAGTTTCTTAAAGGTAATTAGAATTACATTATCACTGCGTTCATTTCTTTAGCTCATTTCCGCTAACATGTATTATGTATATGCTGTGGAATTGAGGTATTTTAAGAGCTCTCAACATTGTGTCCCAATTCATACCTTATTCCCTATAGTGCACTAAATTTGGAAAAGGGTGCCATTTGGGACATTACCTGTGTGTACTAGCCCTAAGAGCTGTTCTCATAATGATGGTTTTTGTAGTACTCTGGTGTTCTCCCTCCCCTAAGAAGGTCTGGTTCTTATTATAATAAAAAACCTCTCCATATCACAACACCAATGTAGGAAGCATCCCCAGGATCATTAGTTATTTTCTACATTGCCTATAGTGTGGATAATAATCAGCCTCTTACTTCTGGTTTGTTTCTCTGTGCTGAAAACCAACAGGTATCCTTCCTTTCTTGTGTTGCAGATAAAATCGAAGAAGCACAGAATGAACTGAAAGATACCAAAGCCGGCGCACAGAAAGGTATCATTTCTAATCGATGAGTAACGATCTAAGGGAATTAATGGAATGCTTTCACTTTCAACATATGCTAGTTAACTAAGTGTATGCTAAGTGTCCATACTTACAGTAACGCAGTGATTTGTAAAGAACGTACTGTGCCATTTTACGTACTGCTGCAACTGCTGGTGTTCTGTGGCAAATGTTGGGAGTGTCTTTTTGAGCTCATCATAGGAAAAAGTATTGGTCCTTTGTGCGCTGTGTTAGTGGAGTTCAGTCATTACATTATGGAGATTACATTTTTAACGCAGGAAAAACTGCCTGGATATTTTCCGTCTGCGTTTCCTCAGGCAGTCATTGGTTGCTTCAGAAATGGCACCCTATTCTCTATGTAGTACACTACTTTTGACTAGAACCATATCGGTCCTGGTCAAATGTAGTGCACCACAGAGGGAATAGGATGCAATTTCTGACAGTCAGTGTATTGAAAAAGCTTTGCCTGGTTGCTACACAATACATTTTGTCCTCTGATGTTAATGATAACTTGAGGTAGCCTGTGTCAACCCTATGATAATACTGATGAGGTAGCCCGTGTCAACCCTATGATAATACTGATGTAAACAGCACATCATTCAATGTACCCTAAAGTCAGTCAACTCAAAATGTTCTTGTTTTTTGTACGATACATACAAGGAACATTTTAATTGGTCAATCACAGAAGCTCACGAGGTGGAATACGGCGAAGGCTTTGTTTTTGAAAGGGGTTATGCTAACTGTAAAATAAAAAAAAATTGTGTTTTCTAAAGCTAACCAGCTTCAGTTAGCTTGACATTCCAGCTCAGGGCATTCAGAAAGTATTCAGACCCCTTGACTTTTTTTCACATTTTGTTACGTTACAGCCTTATTCTAAAATGGATTAAATTGTCCCCCCCCAAGCTACACACAATACCCCATAACAACAAAGCAAAACCAGTTTTTTTTTAGAAATGTATGACGAATTAACAGAAATACCTTATTTACATAAGCATTCAGACCCTTTGCTATGAGACTTGAAATTGAGCTCAGGTGCTTCCTGTTTCCATTGATCATCCTTGAGATGTTTCTGCAACTTGATTGGAGTCCACCTGTGGTAAATTTTTATTATTGGACATGATTTGGAAAGGCACACACACCTGTCTATATAAGGTCCCCTAGTTGATAGTTGACATTTCAGAACCAAAACCAAGCCATGAGGTCAAAATAATTGTCCATAGAGCTCCGAGACAGGATTGTGTCAGCACAGATGTGGGGATTGAAGGTCCAAGAACACAGTGGCCTCCATCATTCTTAAATGGAAGAAGTTTGGAGCCACCAAGATGCTTCCTACAACTGGCCGCTGGCCAAACTGTGCAATCGGAGGAGAAGGGCCTTTGTCAAGGAGGTGACCAAGAACACGATGGTCACTCTGACAGAGCTCCAGAGTTCCTCTGTGAAAATGGTAGAACCTTCCAGAAGGACAACCATCTCTGCAGCACTCCACCAATCAGGCCAGACGGAACCACTCCTCAGTAAAAGGCACATGACAGACCGCTTGGCACCTAAAAGACTCTCAGACCATTAGAAACAAGATTCTCTGGTCTGATGAAACCAAGGTTGAACTCTTTGGCCTGAATGCCAAACGTCACATCTGGAGGGAACCTGGCACCATCCCTACAGTGAAGCATGGTGGCAGCATCATGCTGTGGCAATGTTTTTCAGTGGCAGGGACTGGGAGACTAGTCAGGGTCGAGGGAAAGATGAACCGAGCAAAGTAAAGACAGGTCCTTGATGAAAACCTGCTCCAGAGCCTCACGCTGTGGCAAAGGTTCACCTTCCAACAAGACAACAACCCTAAACTCACAGCCAGGAAATGCAGGAGTGCCTCCGGGGAAAGTCTCTGAATATCCTTGAGTGGCCCAGCCAGAGCCCGGACTTGAACCCGATCAAACATCTCTGGAGAGACCGGAAAAATAGCTGTGCAGCAACACTGCCCATCCAACCTGACAGAGCTTGAGAGGATCTGTAGAGAAGAATGGAAGAAACTTCCCAAATACAGCTGTGCAAAGCTTCTAGCGTCATACCCAAGAAGACTTGAGTGTAATCACTGCCAAAGGTGCTTCAACAAAGTACTCAGTAAAGGGTCTGAATACTGATGTAATATTTAGGTTTATTTTTAATACATTTTTCCAAAATGTCTATACCTGTTTTTGCCATGTCATTATAGGGTGTTGTGTGTAGATTTGAGGAAAATCATCTATTTACTCTATTTTAGAACGTAATGTAACAAAATGTGGAAAAAGTTAAGGGGTCTGAATACTTTCAGAATGCACTGCATGTCTATGGTTGGTTCAAATAAAAAAAATTGTCACATACACATGGTTAGCAGATGTTAATGCAAGTGTAGTGAAATGCTTGTGCTTCTAGTTCCGACAATACAGTAATAACCAACGAGAAATCGAACAATTCCACAGCAACTACCTTACACTTGTTTGTATAAAGGGATGAAGAATATGTACATAAAAATATATGAATGAGTGATGGTACAGAACGGCATAGGTAAGATGCAGTAGATGGTATAGAGTACAGTATATACATATGAGATGAGTAATGTAGGGTATGTAAACATAAGTGGCATTGTTTAAAGTGGATAGTGATATACATTTGTACATCAATTTTTCCATTATTAAAGTGGCTGGAGTTGAGTCAGTATGTTGGTAGCAGATACTCAATGTTAGTGGTGGCTGTTTAACAGTCCTCGGTCCCTGCTTTGATGCACCTGTACTGACCTCGCCTTCTGGTTGATACCAGGGTGAACAGGCAGTGGCTGGGGTGATTGTTGTCCTTGATGATCTTTATGTCCTTCCTGTGACATCGGGTGGTGTAGGTGTCCTGGAGGGCAGGTAGTTTGCCCCCGGTGATGCGTTGCGCAGACCTCACTACCCTCTGGAGAGCCTTACTGTTGTGGGCGGAGCAGTTGCCGTACAAGGCAGTGATACAGCCCGACAGGATGCTCTCGATTGTGCATCCGTAAAAGTTTGTAAGTGCTTTTGGTGACAAGCCACATTTCTTCAGCCTCCTGAGGATGAAGAGGCGCTGCTGTGCCTTCTTCACCACGCTGTCTGTGTGGGTGGACCAATTCAGTTTGTCCGTCATGTGTACACTGAGGAACTTAAAACTTACTACCTCTCCACTACTGTCCCCTCGATGTGGATAGTGGGGTGCTCCCTCTGCTGTTTCCTGAAGTCCACGATCATCTCCTTTGTTTAGTTGACGTTGAGTGTGAGGTTATTTTCCTGACACCACACTCCGAGGGCCCTCACCTCCTCCCTGTAGGCAGTCTCTTCGTTGTTGGTAATCAAGCCTACCACTGTAGTGTCGTCCGCAAACTCGATGATTGAGTTGGAGGCGTGCATGGCCACTCAGTCGTGGGTGACCAGGGAGTAGAGGAGAGGGCTCAGAACACACCCTTGTGGGGCCCCAGTGTTGAGGATCAGCGGGGAGGAGATGTTGTTACCTACCCTCACCACCTGGGGGCGGTCCGTCAGGAAGTCCAGTACCCAGTTGCACAGGGCGGGGTCGAGACCCAGGGTCTCGAGCTTGATGACGAGTTTGGAGGGTACTATGGTGTTAAATTCTGAGCTGTAGTCAGCATTCTCACATAGGTATTCATCTTGTACAGATGGGTTAGGGCAGTGTGCAGTGTGGTTGCTACGTCTGTGGACCTTTTGGGGCGGTAAGCAAATTGGAGTGGGTCTAGGGTGTCAGGTAGGGGGGAGGTGATCTGGTCCTTGACTAGTCTCTCAAAGCACTTCATGATGACAGAAGTGAGTGCTACGGGGCAGTAGTCATTTAGCTCAGTTACCTTAGCTTTCTTGGCAACAGGAACAATAGTGGCCCTCTTGAAGCATGTGGTAACAGCAGACTGGGATAAGGATTGATTGAATATGTCCATAAACACACCAGCCAGCTGGTCTGCGCATGCTCTGAGGACGCGGCTGGGGATGCCGCCTGGGCCTGCAGCCTTGCGAGTGTTAACACGTTTAAATGTTTTACTCACGTCGGCTGCAGTGAAGGAGAGTCCACATGTTTTGGTAGTGGGCCGTGTCAGTGGCACTGTATTGTCCTCAAAGTGAGCAAAGAAGTTGTTTAGTCTGTCTGGGAGCAAGATCCTGGTCCGCGACGCGGCTGGTTTTCTTTTTGTAATCCGTGATTGACTGTAGACCCTGCCACATACCTCTTGTGTCTGAGCCGTTGAATTGCGACTCTACTTTGTCTCTATAGAGGTCGACCGATTAATCGGAATGGCCGATTAATTAGGGCTGATTTCAAGTGTTCATAACAATCGGAAATCTGTATTTTTGGACACCGATATGGCCGTTTTTTATTTTAATCTTCTTTTTTTACACCTTTTAATCTTTATTTAACTTAACTAGGCAACTCAGTTAAGAACACATTCTTATTTTCAATGACGGCCTAGGAACGGTGTGTTAACTGCCTCTTTCAGGGGCAGAACGACAGATTTTCACCTTGTCAGCTCGGGGATTCAATCTTGCAACCTTAGTGAACTACTCCAACACTAACTACCTGCCTCTCATTGCACTCCACGAGGAGACTGCCTGTTACGCGAATGCAGTAAGCCAAGGTAAGTTGATAGCTAACGTTAAACTTATCTTATAAAAAAATCTATCAATCATAATCACTAGTTAAACTAGTAATATCATCAACCATGTGTAGTTATCTAGCATGTCCTGCGTTGCATATAATCGATGCGGTGCGTATCGTTGCTCCAATGTGTACCTAACCATGAACATCAATGCCTTTCTTAAAATCAATACACGCACAGAAGTATATATTTTTAAACCTGCATATTTAGCTAAAAGAAATCCAGGTTAGCAGGCAATATTAACCAGGTGAAATTGTGTCACTTCTCTTGCATTCATTGCACGCAGAGTCAGTATACTGTATACATATTACCTCGACTACCTCGTACACCTGCACCTTGTATATATCCTTGTTGTTATTTTATTGTGGTACTATTTTTTCTTCAGTTTATTCAGCAATTTTGTAGTTTTTTAGTCTGCATTGTTTGTTAAGGGCTCCTAAGTAAGCATTTCACTGGAAGGTCTGCACCGTTTGTATTCGGCGCCTGTGACCAAAAAGAAAAGTGATCTAATTTGAAATGGAGTTCGTCTTGAGTTAACCTGCCTCGTAGCAGGTTAGTTCTGAAGAATTCCTTGCCATTTGTAGGATACTCCTCTGGTCAGAGTTTATCATGGAGAAAGGATGCATCCCAATTGACACCCTATTCCCCATGTAGTGCACTACTTTTTGAGTAGTGCATTATACAGGGCAGTAGTTTTCAAACTGTGTTTTCCTAATATTGCTACTTTTTTTGAACATTCAATTATAAATGTAACCTGTGGAATGAATGTGATTATTTGATTTGGGAGCACCAGTCCCACTAGAAAGAATATCACTCAGATAATACATTGAATGGCACAAATGGTTACATCTGTATAGATTATTTGTAGTATGTACCAGGTGAGATGGAGGTCATCACCACTAAATAACTTCAAAGGGACATTTGGGGAATTTTAGGTGTGGAATTTTTATCCCATCAGTGTGCCACGGTTGGGAACCACTGATATAGAGAATAGGGTACTATTTGGGACCTAGATATAAATATTTACTCATGCCTTGAACGCTGTTAAGGCTATGTTCCTTAGCTAGGAAGATTAGTGTTAGTATGCCAAAGAGATTACTACATCAGGAAGGTTCCGGTATTTCCTCTATCCCATTAGATCCCCCCCTGCTCTCTGAGCAGGCCCTACATAGTATCCATCCTAAATGGCACCCTTTTCCCTTTATAGTGAAGTACTTTCAACCAGGGCCCAAAAGTAGTGCGCTAAATAGGGAATAGGGTTCCCTTTGAGACACAGCCTCAGTCTCCTTTTGAATGAGGTTGGGTGGGGTTGTGTTGAAGCGAGAGGATTCGGAACAAACAATGTATTGATCGTCTAAATCCCCTCTCCAAATACACCACCGGTGATGTCACCAGGCCTGTAAATCACAGGTTAATCCCCATGGAAAGGCACTATCAATAGGTGCTACTAGGACACCATTTCAATGGCTTCTCATTTTCCTTGTCTTTCAGTCATTTTTCTCCCTTGCGTTCTAACTCATGGCCATTCCCTGCAATGTACCATGTAATCCAGAATAGTAATCTAAGATAAAACATGGCTGGTGAAAAACTGCATTTCATTGCAAGTGCAAATAATTGATTTAGACCTATTAATTTAGAAGACCACCAAGCATAACTTAGTGTCTTTTTTAGAAAGTATTCACACCCCTTGACTTATTCCACATGTTGTGTTACAGCCTGAATTTAGCATGTATTACCTTGAGATTTTGTGTCACTGTCCTACACACAATACCCCACAATATCAAAGTAGAACGTTTTTTTCTCAATGTTTACAACATAATAAAAATGAAAAGCTGAAATGTCTTTTGTTATGGCAAGGCTAAATAAATTCAGGAGTAAACATTTGCATAACAAGTCACATAATAAGTTGCGTCACATACAATTATCGGTAAGGTCCCTCAGTCGAGCAGATTTAACCACGACCAGGGAGATTTCCAATGCCTTGCAAAGAAGGGCACATAGGAAAGGGGGATCTAGAAAGAGAAAGGGGGATACCTAGTCAGTTGTACAACTGAATGCATTCAACTGAAATGTGTCTTCCGCATTTAACCCAACGCTCTGAATCAGAGGGGTGCGGGGGGGCTGCCTTAATCGACATTCACGTCTTCGGCGCCCGGGGAACAGTGAGTTAACTACCTTGCTCAGGAGCAGAAGGACATATTTTACTTTTTATTTTACCTTTATTTAACTAGGCAAGTCAGTTAAGAACAAATTCTTAATTACAATGACGGCCTACTCCGGCCAAACCCGGACGACGCTGGGCCAATTGTGCACCGCCCTATGGGACTCCCAATCACAGCCGGATGTGGTACAGCCTGGATACGAACCAGGTACTATAGTGATGTGTCTTGCGCTGAGATGCAGTGTCTTAGACCGCTGCACCACTCAGCATTGTGAAGTTATTAATTACACTTTGGATGGTGTATCAATACACCCAGTCACTACAGAGATACAGGTGTCCTTCCTAACTTAGTTGCCGGAGAGGAAGGAAACCACCCACGGATTTGACCATGAGGCCAATGGTGACCTTAAGTGTTTAATGGCTATGATAGGAGACAACTGAGGATGGATCAATATTTTAATTATTCCACAATACTAACCTAATTGACAGAGTGAAAAGGAAGCCTGTATATAATAAACATTTTCCAAAACATGCATCCTGTTTGCAACAAGGCACTAAAGTAGCACTGCAAAACAATTGGCAAAGCAACTAACTTTTTGTGCCGAGTACAGTGTTATGTTTGGGTCAAATTCAATACAGCACATTACTGAGTACCACTCCCCATAGTTTCAAGCATAGTGGTGGCTGTATCATGTTATGAGTATGCTTTTATCATTAAGGAATGGCAAGGTTTTCAGGATAAAAAAATTAATGGAATGGAGTTAGGCAAAATCCTAGAGGAAAACCTTGTTCGGTCTACTTTCCATCAGACACTGGGTGAAGTATCCACCTTTCAGCAGGACAATAACCTAAAACACAAGGCCAAATATACACTGGAGTTGCTTACCAAGAACACAGTGAATGTTCCTGAGTAGCCGAGTTACAGTTCTGACTTAAATTTACTTGAAAATCTATTGCAAGACCTGAAAATGGTTGTCTAGCAATGATCAACAACCAATTTGGCAGAGCTTGAATAATTGTGAAAAGAATAATGGGCAAATGTTGCTCAATCCAGGTGTGGAAAGCTCTTAGAAACATACCCAGAAAGACTCACTGCTGTAATCGCTGCCAAAGATGATTATACAAAATATTGACTCGGGTGTGAAAACTTATTTCAATCAGATTTTTCTGTATTTAATTTTCAATACATTTCTAAAAACATTTTTTCACTTTTCCTTCTGGGGTGTTGTGTGTAGATGGGTGAGAAGAAAATATATTTAATCAATTTTTTAATCTATGTCAGGGACTAATAAGAATCCTGACATAATTTTATGGGTAATGTGAGGGGAAAAATGTAAAAGCCAGGAAATCATGACAGGCCTATAGGCCCTGGTCAACAGTAACATAATATATAGGAAATAGGGTGCGATTTGGGATGCACACAGGGTACAGCTAACCTTATGTAATGGGTCACTAAAACCACACTATTTACCCTTTTGATGCGTATGATCACATATTTGTGATCATTGTTGAGTGGTCCCTGCAGCGTACCATTGCAAATACAGTTGAAGTTAGACGTTTACATACACTTAGGTTGGAGTCATTAAAACTTGTTTTTCAACCACTCCACAAATTTCTTGTTAACAAACTATAGTTTTGACAAGTCGGTTAGGACATCTACTTTGTGCATGACACAAGTCATTTTTCTAACAATTGTTTACATACAGATTTATAATTCACTGTATCACAATTCCAGTGGGTCAGAAGTTTACATACACTAAGTTGACTGTACCTTTATACAGCTTGGAAAATTCCAGAAAATTATGTCATGGCTTTAGAAGCTTCTGATAGGCTAATTGACATAATTTGAGTCAATTGGAGGTGTACCTGTGGATGCATTTCAAGGCCTACCTTCAAACTCAGTGCGTCTGATTGACATCATGGGAAAATCAAAATAAATCAGATAAGACCTCAGAAAATAAATGCTAGACCTCCACAAGTCTGGTTCATCCTTGGGAGCAATTTCCAAACACTTGAAGGTACCACGTTCATCTGTACAAACAATAGCACGCAAGTGTAAACACCATGGGACTACGCAGCCGTCATACCGCTCAGGAAGGAAACATGTTCTGTCTCCTAGAGATGAACGTAATTTGGTGCGAAAAGTGCAAATCAATCCCAGAACAACAGCAAAGGACCTTGTGAAGATGGAAACCGGTACATAAAGTATCTATATCCACAGTAAAACGAGTCCTATATCGACATAACCCGAAAGGCCTCTCAGCAAGGAAGAAACCACTGCTCCAAAACTGCCATAAAAAAAGAGAGACTATGGTTTGCAACAGCACATTGGAAGAAAGATCGTACTTTTTGGAGAAATGTCCTCTGGTCTGATGAAACAAAAATATAACTGTTTGGCCAGAATGACCATTGTTATGTTTGGAGGACAAAGGGGGAGGCTTGCAAGCCGAAGAACAACATCCCAACCGTGAAGCTTGGGGGAGGCATTTTACATTTACATTTAAGTCATTTAGCAGACGCTCTTATCCAGAGAACAACATCCCAACCATGAAGCATCTAAATCTTGAGGGAGGCAGCATCATGTTGTGAGGTGCTTTGATGCAGGAGGGACTGGTGCACTTCACAAAATAGATGGCATCGTGAGGATGGAAAACTATGTGGATATATTGAAGCAACATCTCAAGACATCAGTTAAAGCTTGGTCACAAATGGGTCCTCCAAATGGACATTGACCCCAGCATTCTTCCAAAATTGTGGCAAAATGGCTTAAGGACAACAAAGTCAAGGTATTGGAGTGGCCATCACAAAGCCCTGACCTCAAAACCATAGAAAAATTGTTGGCAGACCTGAAAGTGTGTGTGAGCAAAGAGGCCTTCAAACCTGACTCAGTACACCAGCTCTGTCAGGAGGAATGGGCCAAAATTCACTCAACCCAACTTATTGTGGGAAGCTTGTGGAAGGCTACCCGAAACGTTTGACCCACGTTAAACAATTTAAAGGCAATGCTACCAAATACTAAGTGAGTGTATGTGAACTTGTGACCCAATAATGCCATGGTCATTGCACACAATATAGCTGATTACACACAGTCACCATTTAATCTGACCATCCGAACAAACTAGCTCACTTTGTTGATTACATGACCTTGTTCTCACTCTCCTCCGCTCTGACCAGGCTAAAACTTATCCAAGCCATAATACTTACTGCATTTGATGACGCGAAATATCTTCATCGCTTGGCGACGAGGCAGGCGTCTTTAGGCTAAATGCCCAGTGGTGATAATACGTTGACAGGATGATCAAATGTAGGCACCGCTGTAGCCTAGTTTTTCCTGGGTAGAATAAATTACATACATTTTAAAAAATGAACAAAAAGTATTTATGATGCCAGCATTTCCCTTAGCCATGGCCTGCATATGTAATATATGCTCATACCCCGCTATCACTTTGGTTTGTTCAACACTATTGTATCAAACACACTGGATTTAACACCAAGTTTCTGTCACGTGTTTGGCCTCTAGCTCACCAGGCTGCTCGTTATGGTGCACACCTGTCACCGTCGTTACGCGCACCTGCACGTCATCAGACTTACTTGGACTCCACTTCCCTGATTACCTTCCCTATATATGTCACTCCCTTTGGTTCCTTCCCCAGTCGTCATTGTTTCTGTTTCAGTTTTATATCTGTGCGTTGTTCGTGTTTCTGGTTTTGTATTATGTTGCATTTATTTATAACACTCACTCTCTGAACTTGCTTCCCGACCCTCAGTGCACATCGTTACACCGTCTCACATGCGCAGACCCTCAGACAGGCTAATACCACAGCCTCTGTCATATATTAATTTAATATAGATCATAATAATTATTTTTTAATTATAAATATTACTATAGATATTTGCTGCTACTGCTATAAGCAGAAAGGATAAGAGATTGAGTGGTTAAAAATAGTTTTATAAAGCCTAATATGAAGCAGAAAATGTGATCTTTTTGCAATGAGGGGTGCAGAGAATAGTGGCAAGATGCAACAATCAAATTCTAGAACAGCAGCATAGAATTCTGGTACCATGTGCAAAAATAACTCGCACTGTAAGGCGTTATTAATACCTAGAACTTAAGCGTCAAAAGGTTATTTCACTGTGTTTAAATGTCACTATTTTTCAACTTCATATTCATCATCTCCAGCACCACCCCAACATCAACATATGTGAAAATTGAATGTTTTATAGTAAAAAAGATAGACAATAAGTGATTCCAATGACACAATCAACCAATTAGTAAGTATTAGGTAATGTCTACTCATAGTTGGTTAAAATCACACAATGCACACGATGATGTCATTGGAAGCACTTGTCGTTTTTCCCACAAAACACAGACGTGCCATTTTTCCATATGTTGATGTTAGGGTGGTGCTGGAGATGATGAATATGAAGTTGAAAAATAGTGACATTTTAATGAACATCTCTTTCAAGGCCAGGTTTAGGAGTTATGGGGACAGCCCTCTATTGGTCTATCTGGTTTAAACAGTAAAAGCTGTATTTGGTTGGGTAACTGACTGCACACCCACAGGATAAAAGCTGCAATTGCACTTAATTGTGTGGTAACGCAGTAATAAAATACACCTGTTGTTTCCCATTACTGTATTTGGTGTTATGTAATTATCTGGCACAATAATAATTAGCGCTGGTTCTCTCCAGGATGAAGTGCAATCAGGGATTGACTTCGTTACTCAACATGTTTCCATATACTCTAATACACATGCACTACCTATTTAATGTATGCATATGCAATGTATATACAATAACATTGCATTAGGGTACACATTTATAGGGAAGAGGTTTGCTTTATAGGTTTGCTTTTTATTCATCTATCCTCAACATCATTATGAAAGGGAAAATGTTAAGGGATGGTTTGAAAAGAAGTGGGAATGAGGAAGAGAGCGAGGGAGAGAGTGGGTTTTATTCATACTGTAATGATGCGTGGGCCTCAGTGGCTTCAGACGCACAGCTAGTGCTGCGGAGGAGAACTTCCAGAGCCCAAAATAAGAAGCCTCATCCATGAGAACGAGCGGTCAGAGACAAAAGGCAGTGAGCGGTAAAGGTTGGCTGGTGTTGGTGTTGAGGATGGAGGTTTTACAGAACAAACGACAGACATAGCCAAGTGATTTGCTGCTACTGTTAAAAATCTTGATGCACAGGTAGAGTACAGCCTTTTATCTTTGGTAGAAAGACCGATGGTTAATGCAACTGGTGATGCGTTTTATTTAGTAAAATACCCCAATTGATTATCATGCTCTGAATATTTTGTGCAAGATAAAAAATAAACTGGGAATATGCCTGCGTGCAGAATTGTTTGGATGAAATTGACAGAAGAATTTCAGAGGAATTTGTTCATTGAGGAGTATTGCATAACAAACTTCACTTCCAATTAATCAACAAAACAGAGGCTTGGCAGCACAGTTTGCAGGGTGGTTTCTTCTAACACAGGCCAAACCATATTTCTTATCTGGTTGGTGAATTCTTGGTGAATCATATCTATTCTTCTCAGTGAAGATCCTCATAGCATATCGGATCATTTTTATTTTGCATAAACTGCAGCCCAGGCTGTAAAGCATGGCGCTTGCAACTCCAAAGGGTAATGCGTTTGATTCCCGCCGGGACCACCCATACGTAAAATGAATGCACGCATGACTCTAAGTCGCTTTGGATGAAAATGTCTGCTAGCATGTTGTTATTGTATATTATATAATATTATTTCAATATACATGCCAATTTCTCTTTTGTTTGCTTTACAGGGATCAATGAGGGTGGTCAAAGAAGTGCAGATAACATAAAGGCACTGAAGAGGAAAAAGGTTGTGGCAGAAAACCAGCTGAAGAAAATACCCAAATCTCCCGTAAAGAAGTCCTTGCAGTCCAAGATCTCTGTGGCAACACTCCAAGCTGCCTCGTCCAAGGAAGCCGCACCCTCTTGCTCCTACCCCAACAGCCCTTCTCAAAACCCTGCCAGCTCACCAAGTCAGAAGCGAGATACGGAGTATGTACAGCCTAATGCTGAATCCTCTGAGGGAGTGACATCCTCCATTGACAATGATAGGCTAAAGCAGAGGGATACGTCCTTCTCAAAGCCACAGTCTCTCGATCCCATCACTGGTAAAGAGGAATCTGTCTCTGGTGTTGGGGAGTCTCAGCAGCTCAAGGACAGTAAGAGTGGCGAAACAAGCTGTGAAGGTGACTCTCCTTACCATGCTAGCGCTCCCCTTGAAGTCTTGCTCAAGGCTATGGAATCAGACTTCAGCTCCTTGTCAGAAAAAAAAAAATCCTTTCCAGTCACAGCCGTTGAAAAACCTGGCCGAACTCTTTCTGCTCAGTCTAATAGTGAAGTAAATGCTATGCCAGCTATACATTTTGGACTCCAAACTCAGCCTGCGCATATGCAGAATGACTTTGTAAATAAACAAGAGACCTACACAATGCACTCCTCTACCCAGGCTGTTCCCTTGCAGACTTTGCAGCATGCTACACAGCATTTCAGCAACTGTGGGGAAAAGCCTGGCTTGCAGATGAGCTTCAGTACTGGCTCCTCCGATACCCTAACTCATTCACCTGTTCCCTCAGGCTCCAATTCCTTGCCACGGAGCCAGCCGCCGGTGGTGCACACATGCCAGTCCCTATCGGCTAGTGTCCCTAGCACCATTCAAGTCCCTGTTACACCTGGTTACAACCCAGCCCAGATGGCCACGGTTGTGAACTTTGGGCTTGAACAGATGTGTAGCATCTCAGCAAAGGACCAGAAGCCTAAGAAGCAGGGGAAGTATGTGTGTGAATACTGCAGTCGGGCATGTGCAAAGCCCAGTGTGTTACTCAAGCACATCAGGTCTCACACAGGAGAGCGGCCCTACCCATGTGTTACTTGTGGCTTCTCATTCAAAACTAAGAGCAATTTGTACAAGCATAAGAAATCCCATGCTCACGCAATAAAACTGGGGCTTGTGGCGCGTTCCGACTCTGGAAGTGGGTCCCTCTCCGTGGAGTCTGACAAAGCACTTGGAACACATTCAGATGTGGAGGAAAGTGGGGACAGCGATGAGGAAAGTAGCACAGCAGACCTAGACCCTGACTCATCACAAAGCAGTCTTGCAGCGTTCTCTGAGAGCAGTTTGCTGAGTGCAGGCACAACACAAGGCAATCATGGGGATGCAGGGGATCCATCAGCTGTTTTCCCTCTGAGTCAGAGGGGCTATGAGTCCAAAGGGACAGCTAGCCTACCAAAAGTGGTCGTCTATCCTGTCAATGTCTCCCCTCAGCGGGCGGACAGTCCAAGAGTCACAGACTCCAGCCCTGAGCAGGCTACTGCCCAGCGGCAAAAGGACTTCCAAACGGCACATCTGAGATCCAGCATCACCGTCCTGTCGTCCTTGAAAGAGGTGGATTGCACAAGCCCCTTACAGGATGCAGGAAGTGAAGATGAGTATCAGCAGTGCAGGACTCCACCAGGAGGCGGACATGGTCAGCTTCAGAGGCAGCAAGCCACAGACTTTTCTCAGCAGCAGCAGGGCAAGTGTCTGCTTAGTCCCCGCAGTTTAGGCAGCACAGACTCTGGTTACTTCTCACGTTCTGAAAGTGCAGACCAGGCCATGAGTCCCCCGAGTCCCTTTGTCAAAATAACCCCACCAACAGACATGGATGTCACCAAAAATGTACTTCCTAATCTCCCTGCAGTGGTTGCCACTGCAATGCATGTGGCTTCTGTGGAGAAGCCACGTGTTGTGCAAGGACAAATGCGTCCTCCGTTAGAAACAAAAGCACTCTCTCTCGAGGAACGAATCTCAAAGTTAATATCGGACAATGAGGCAGTGGTTGACGACAAACAACTGGACAGTGTCAAACCAAGAAGGACTTCTCTTTCTAGGAGAGGTAGCATAGACTCCCCCAAGTCGTATATATTTAAAGACTCTTTTCAATTTGACCTTAAACCAATGGCGAGAAGGTCGAGTTCCAGCTCAGACATACCCAAGTCCCCCTTCACCCCCACAGACAAATCTAAGCCAGTATTTCTTCTATCTGTACCCAATCAGTATACACCGATGGACTGTTTACCAATAACAAGAAGTAATTCTATGCCCACAACTCCAGGGCACTCGGGTCTCCCACCAAACATTGTCCAGCAACCCCACCCACTACGGATCTGTCAGTCTTTTGATGACAAAATGAGTTCCTTAAACGATGATGTGTTTTCATCTGCCCCCTCTACCCCAAATCCAGCAATACATTCTCGTACTCTTGTACGACAAGTAGCAGTGGAGGATTTCTCCACAAGTGAGGGCCTTACCTCAGTCCGTTCCATGGACGAAGGTTACCATGGGTCTAGCATCTCCACTGAGTTAATGCAAAGAAGCAGGTCTTTTGAGCATGCACAAGACCGAAACCGAAAGCCTCTGCAGAGCAAAGGCACAATGTATGAATGTGAGACCTGTCGCAATAGGTACCGAAAACTAGAAAACTTTGAAAATCACAAGAAATTCTATTGTTCAGAGCTCCATGGTCCGAAAAACAAGCCAGTATCTGTCAGAGAGACTGAGCAGGATGTTTTTCAACATGTCATGCAGCAGCCGTTAGTCCCCAGAACAGTTATTTCATGTATAATGGACCAACAGCAATCATTTAGAAAAAGAAGGAAAATGAAGAGTGTTGGTGACGATGATGACCAATCACCAACTGACACCAATCCCCCATGCTCTGTCAGTTTTGATTCTTGCCAACTATCAACAGCCACTTCAGATCGGCCATTTTCTCAGCACTCTATCATGGTTGATCTACAGCCTAAAAGCAACCCACCGCAAATAACTCAAAATCAGCTAGTAGCAAGAGGTACAGAGGCATCAGAATCGAGACTGTCACCGATCAGAGAAACCCAGGTTAACACCTCTGGTAAAGAGAGAGGCGACCTACAGAGGCAAGGCAGCGGTACATCAGTTATCAGACACACCAACTCTTTAAGCAAGCCCAATTCCTTTGAGACCTCTGAATCTATTGACAGGGCCTCTCCTGTTGATTTAATGTACAAAGATGGCCATAGAACAGGAAAAACTAAGACTGATGCTACTGCCAATCTTTCATTAGAGAGCTACCATGAAAAGATGTCCATTCCTAAATGTGCCGACCAGGGGAAACAAGGGATGGAAAACCGTGTCGACAGCACTTTAGCTGCAGTGGCTGAGAGCTGTGCTGCTGTCCAGCAGTCTCGTCTGGTTCGCCAAAATAACATTCCTGAAATCCTGGTCACAGAGGAACCCGATCGGGAGCATGACGGTCAGAGCACTGAGCAAGGGGAAAAGGTTGCAGATACATTCAACTGGCCCCAGAGGAGCGAGAGCCTGTCCAAACTACCGACAGAAAAGCTTCCACCCAAGAAAAAGAGAATTCGTCTGGCTCAGATGGAACACTCCTCTGGAGAATCAAGCTTCGAGTCCTCACTGTCTCGTAGCCTCAGCAGAGACAGTAGCCTCTCAAGATGCTCCAGTATCTCAGCCTCCTTCGACCGGGATGAGCCATCCAGGTCAGAAAGCCCCTCCAGAGGAGAATTTGTGAACAAAATATCTGAGCATCAAGGGCTACCAATAGCCTTCAACACCCTGGGGGTCCCTGGCATGATAAGACGTGCTGCCTCAGAACAGATCAGTTGCACTCAACCCTCAGTGGAGATCTTGTGCGACTATCGCAGCAAGTCCTTTGACTTTGGCAGTGTCTCCCCCTGCAGGTCTCTGCCACCCAACAGGTCAATGTCACCAATGGAACTGCCAACGAGTGCTCAAGCCTTCCCGTCTGTACAGGTACCTCTCATTGAAAGGCGAAGGGGGCCCTTGGTACGCCAGATGTCTTTAAAGATTGGGCCAGAGAGTCAGCAACATGTCGGGAGGCATGCCATACCTCTCCAGAGGCTCCCCACTGTATTCTCTACATCTCAGCAGAGGCCTCAACAGACTACCAACAAGCCTCCCCTTGCCCAACCCTTTATTGTGCATTCTGGAGAAACTCTCCCTCAGAAGAATGAAAGAATGGTGCAAAGCATTAACTTGGGCAGCCATGGTCAACTGCCTCAAATTCATGGCCTTCCACACCCTTGGCACCTAACGTCGAGGATTCAGACATGCCAAAATATACAGCAATCTGTGGTTCATGTCGTGGTCGGCCAAGAAGATGCCCAGAACAACTCTGCTGACTCTCAAGACAAAAGCTTTGTGCCCAAATACCAACTGCAGTGTCCTGCTCTGAGACCAAGCCAAACATACTCTCTCTCTACCACACAAGGTACTCAGACAACTTTGCCAGTCTTAACAATACCTATTGCCAATCAGATGCAAAGTATTTTGAAGTCTTCAGATGTTCTCCACAACGTCTGTGTGGCACAACCGTGTTTTCAGATTGTAAGCAATAAGACACAATCAATAGTCTTGCCTGTAAGCCTACAAAATGACCCACCTTCTCAAAACCTACCAGGTGCTCTCCAATTGCCACAGATACTGATAACTCATGAGCAGATGCACCCTTCCCTCTCTGTGACCAGTAACCTGTATGTTGTAGATACTGACACAAAGACTGTACCAGAAACGAACAAGGACAGGCCTCCAGCATCTACTAGCCTTCAAGTAAAACACGGTTTAGTTTCCAATACCCAGAACCATATTGGTGAAATTCAAAGAGCTCCCTCCCTGGGGTCCTTACACTGCACCCAGAAAATGGCAGCTGTGACCCTTTGCCCACAACAAGAGCCCATTGCCTCAAGCAAGAGAATGCTCTCCCCTGCCAACAGCTTGGATATCGCCATGGAAAAACATCAGAAGCGAGCAAAGGATGAACATGGTGCTGCATGCCTCACTGATGGCAGGTCAGTCAACTATCTGAACTCCAAGATGGCGGAGGTAACTAGGCAACGGAAGCTGATGCTAGTCAGGCAGGTGTGTACCACTGAACCAGTGGACAGTCCCATTGAAACTGAGGCCCCTCCACTGCAACACGAGAAGCCAGTAGGTGAAAAGGACGCCCAGACTCCTAAGAACTGCAAGACTATGACACCAGAAAGCACCGGAAAGGATGAACCATCTTCTGTAGTTCCCCAGGAACAACCACGCTCTGCATTAAACACCGCTCCAGGGAGTCATGTCTCCTCCTCTGTGCCAGCTAATGCCTCTCTGAAGCCTCAAGACAAAAGTGAGGAAGAGAGATGGTCTCCCGCCAAGTCTCCCATTAGGCCCTCGACTTTCCATGGACAGGTGAAATTGGCCTCATCTGTATCTGTCGTCAACACACGAGACAGCCATCGCCTGTCTTTCCCCAGCCTGAAAACTGCCACCACCTTTACTTGGTGTTACCTGATGAAGAGGAGGCCTCTGCATGTTCCCCAGACGGACCAGAAGGTCTCGGCCTACTCCATCTGGGCGGTGAGCCCCAACAACCCCAACCCACTGGGCCTGCCCACCAAAGTGGTGATGTCTCTCTTTGACTCCAAGCAGAACTCGAAAAAAATACACTACACAGAGGCCATAACGACAAGTATGAAATCCGACATCTTGGCCTATTCAAGCAAGCTAAAAGACGTCATGCCGAAGGTAAGAACCAAACGTTAATTGCATTTTTCACATTTAATTGTAGAATTATCTGTGTTTAATTTTCCATAATTTAATCCCTTAATCCATTTAAATATATCCATAATTTCATGATAGAAATGTGTAAGGGCATGTCACATTATCTTTTCTGTCTTGTACTTAGTTAATTTCTCAAATCAACTTACTCCCTAGGTCCTAAAGCCTCAGAAAACTGAGAATAACAGCAAAGTGCAACCTGAGAGTCAGGTGAGCAGCGAGTCAGACAAGGATTCTTCCTCATCCAAAATAGAGCCACGGAGGGTCAAAATATTTGATGGAGGGTAGGTGTCTTAACCGTAATATAAATATTTTCATTGTCCCTTCAATTTGATTAGTTATTGGATTCAGTTATTGGATTAAGGATTCAGTCATGTTGGGTGTATGCACTTATTGTTTGTCACCTTCTTGTGAACCCTGCAGATTCAAATCTAACGAGGACTATGTCTATGTGCGCGGGCGTGGTCGTGGTAAATACATCTGTGAGGAGTGTGGGATCCGCTGCAAGAAGCCCAGCATGCTGCGTAAACACATCCGCACCCACTCTGACGTACGGCCCTACCACTGCACCCACTGCAACTTCTCCTTCAAGACTAAAGGTCAGAGCTTACCGTAGGAGTAGCGTGGTTTGGTTTCTAATAAATGAATCAATAGCTGTTATATCTGTAAACTGCTTATAAACCCTTTATAAATACAAGTTATATTATAACGTAATGTATATATTACATTGTAAACTGGGAGGTTTGTGCCCGGAATTCTGATTGGCTGAAAGCCATGGTATAACAGACCGTATACCACGGGTATGACAAAACATCGTATTTTTACTGCTCTAATGACATTGGTAACCAGTTTATAAACTGAGCAAAAACAGAAACGTGCTCACTGTCAATTGCGTTTATTTTCAGCAAACTTAAAATGTGTAAATATTTGTATGAATATAACAACATTCAATAACTGAGACATAAACTGAACAAGTTCCACAGACATGTGACTAACAGAAATTGAATGGCCAATGCATCACGGCTAAGGGCTGTGTCCAGGCACGCCGAGTTGGCTCGTACTTAAAAACAGCCCTTAGCCGTGGTATATCGGCCATATACCACACCCCCACAGGCCTTATTGCTTAGTTATACCAGTAGCATGGTTTGGTTTATAATAAATTAATCAACGTGTTATTGCTGTTTATTAATTATCTATAAGCATTTAATTAATTATAATCCTAACAATTAATAATAATAATAATAACTGTAAACTCATCTTCTTTTTTTTTACAATTTGTATTATTTATAAAACATTTATAATGTGTAACATTATGTAAAGTGTTACCATTATTTTTAACTCAAGATGTTACATTTTTATTTGATCATCAAAAATAATTCAGAACCCACTTACACCTGCTATACATAAAAGGGTTTTATCTTAAAATGTAAGGTACACCTTATATACCTTTGGTTTACAATAAATTAACCAATGGGTTACAGGTGTTTATTACAGATTTGTAAATCAGTAATATCTTAAAACGAATGATTATAAGGTACATATAATATATATCTTAAAGTGTTAACATTATTTGTAACTCAAGATAGCTATTTGCTTATCTACAGGTCTGGGTTCAATTCAAATTGAAGGCAGTCAGTAATTTAATATTCAAAAATTGAAAAACTTTTCCAATAAATATCTTATACTCCTCAGTTTATTGAGAAGTCATTGATGCTGTTTTTCGTTTTGTATTTTTGTATTAAAAGTGACACTACCGGTCAAACATTTTCAGACACCTACTCATTCAAGGGTTTTTCTTTATTTTTACTATTTTCTACATTGTAGAATAATAGTGAAGACATCAAAACTATGAAATAACACTTATGGAATCATGTAGTAACTAAAAAGTGTTAAACAAATCAAAATATATTATATTTATTATTTATTCTTGGCATTCTCTCAACCTTCATGAGGTAATCACCTGGAATTCATTTAAATTAACAGGTGTGCCTTGTTAATTTGTGGAATTTATTTCCTTCTTAATGCATTTGAGCCAATCAGTTGTGTTGTGACAAGGTAGGGGTGGTATACAGAAGATAGATTTGGTAGAAGACAAAGTCGATGTTATGGCAAGAACAGCTCAAATAAGCAAAGAGAAATGACAGTCCATCATTACTTTAAGACATGAAGGTCAGTCAATCCAGGAACATTTCAAGAACTTTGACGTTTCTTCAAGTGCCGTCTCAAAAACCATCAAGCGCTGTGATGAAACTGGCTCTCATGAGGACCGCCACAGGAATGGAAGACCCAGAGTTACCACTGCTGCAGAGGATAAGTTCGTTAGAGTTAACTGCACCTCAGATTGCATCCCAAATAAATGCTTCACAGAGTTCAAGTAACAGACGCATGTCAACATCAACTGTTCAGAGGAGACTGTGAATCAGACCTTCATGGTCGAATTACTGCAAAGAAACCGCTACTAAAGGACACCAAAAAGAAGACGAGAATTGCTTGGGCCAAGAAAAACGAGCAGTGGACCGGTGTCCTTTGGTCTGGAGTTCAAATTGGGGATTTTTGGTTCCAACTGCCGTGTCTTTGTGAGATGCGGTGTGGGTGAACAGATGTGTGTATTTGCCACCATAAAGCCTGGAGGAGGAGGTGTTATGGTGTGGGGGTGCTTTGCTGGTGAACACTGTCTGTGATTTATTTAGAATTCAAGGCACAGTTAACCAGCATGGCTACCACAGCATTCTGCAGTGATATGCCATCCCATCTGGTTTGTGCTTAGTGGGACTATCATTTGTTTTTCAACAGGACAATTACCCAACACAACTCCAGGCTGTGTAAGGGCTATTTTACCAAGAAGGAGAGTGGTGGAGTGCTGCATCAGATGACCTTGCCTCCACAATCACACAACCTCAACCAAATTGAGATGGTTTGGGATGAGTCGGACCGCAGAGTGAAGGAAAAGCAGCCAACAAGTGCTCAGCATATGTAGGAACTCAAAGACTGTTGGAAAAGCATTCCTGGTGAATCTGGTTGAGAGAATGCCAAGAGAGCATTCTGTCATCAAGGAAAATGGTGGCTATTTGAAGAAACTCAAATATATAAAATGTATTTTGATTTGTTTAACACAGTTTTGGTTACTACATGATTCCATATTTGTTATTTTATGGTTTTGATGACTTCACTATTATTCTACAATGTAGAAAATAGTACAAATAACGAAAACACGTTGCATGAGTAGTACTTCTAAATCTTTGGACCCGTAGTGTACTTCCTGAATTGACTGCCTTCAATCTGAATTAACTCCAGCCCTGTAGATAAGCAAATAGCTATCGTGAGTTACAAATAATGCCTAGCAGTAGCTGCTGGCTGAGACAGGCTTTGGTGTCATAAGGGATGTGCACAGAAAACAGTCATATTGTCATATTTCTTTGGGCAAGAAAACAAGCATTGTGAGGCCAATAACGTAATGTTCAATCAAGTGACAGGATAAAAAATCTTAAATGACATGTGTGGGCAGACATGAATTGCCTGCCAGATATTGCACTTAATTCCTTTTGTTTCTACTTTTTAAGGCCCTTTTTACTTTCAATAGCACATAACTGAGTTTCGCTCTAATCTTTTTCCTGTTAGAAGCCTTGATGGTTTTGAAGACTTTGTCTCTCTCTCTGTCTTCTAAAAGAGGCAGGATGATTCACCATTCTCGAACCTGTCTACCCACGCGGCACTGCAGAACAGTACTCGGTGTCAGAGCATCATCCCACGTTCCTTTAAAAACATTTATTTATCAATTACTCACCCATTACATGCAGCCTGCCTAGAGATGGTGGCGCAATCTCAAATGGCACCCTATTCCCTATGTAGTGCACCAGTTTTGACCAGACCCTATCGGCCCTAGTTAAAAGTGGTGCACTATGTAGGGAATAGGCTGTCATTTGGGGCACAGTCAGTGCTCTCAGACTTACGTAAGCTCCTCCTGTGGTGCGTAAGCTTGTCCCACCTTAACGAACTCGTGGCCTTCTTTCTCAAAAAAAGAAATGATGTGGTTATGATGTGATGTTTGGTTTTTATTTCAGAATGGTCCTCCACTTGTAAAGAGCATCTCATTTTTATATTGCTGCTATGCATTGATGTTTCTATTTAAAACTTAAATCTCTTCTTACAGGGAATCTGACCAAGCATATGAAGTCCAAGGCTCACAGTAAGAAGTGCATGGAGATGGGTGTGTCTGCAGGCCTCGAGGACCATGATACAGAGGACTCAGGTACTTCACATTTCAGCATCGACCCGCTGTCGTAGGGCCCCTATGTGCTGGCTATTTTAAAAATGAATTCACTACAGATCTGTAATACACACAGGCAATGATGGGCAAAAATGTTAAAATATATTTACAAAATACCCTAAATATTAATGTATCCAAATAAACTACATCGTACTTTAATTAAAATACATGTATTTTGCATTTTAAAATACAGAAATACATTTGCAATTAGGCGGCCCGAACATCAACAACATTCGCTGTAACGGTTACAGAACTGTTTTACTTGCTATGACTGTGATATGTTGTTGTTCGTCTACCTTAGTTGAATGGACTGACTATAAGTCACTCTGGATAAGAGTGTCTGCTAAATGACCAAAATGTACATGTGAAAATGAACATACAAAAATGAACTGCAAAGCACACTGGGTATTATTATTGGCCTTGTTTTGGGGCAGAGCTCATTAGAATAATACTCAGAATGCTTTGCAATTGTACATTTTTACATATACATTTATATTTAGTTCATTTAGCAGACACTCTTATCACGCCATAGTGTCATCAGACTTCTGATAACAATGCAGGGTGAAAGGGGGTCACAATATGGTGAACCGCTATAAAAACTAGTGTAGAAAAGTATTTTGTATTTAGAAAATACAAATTACAGCTCCCAAATGATCTTGTTACAAAATAAATTGGAGTGTAGTTCAGCCCATTGTAATATAAATGACAAAATACTCAATAGTAATTTAAATATATATTTAAAATACATGTAACAGAAATTCTACCCATCTCTGCACACAGGTGTACTGACCTATGTGATAGGATAGCTGTTATAAAATCAGTTCATCACAGGTTTGAAAGAGAGCATAATTCCTGTTGGTTTAACGTATTCCTCTTAGTTCAAAGGGATATTACAGATTTGTAGTAATATTTGTGTTTTTTCACTTACAGTATCAGAACTCTTAATCCACACAGATCCCATAGCTAAACTGGGATGCACTAGCATTCAGATTTAAGCCTGTGTTTATAACACAAAATGTGAATTTGATTTGGAAGGTTTGCACCAATCTCATATGGATTCTAACAACAGAATCACCCTGTCCTTTAGTTCCCGAAAATGACTTCACACAGCTATGAAATGCCGATTCCCTGTCTGCGTAGTGTAGCCATGCCAATCAATAGCCATGATGCCACTGCTAGGTTTCTAATTAGACATTCTAAATGTAGCTTCTTTATCAGTTAACTGGGAGTACACGTGGGTGGCGTGCACAGGCAGTGTTTAGAAGGGAAATTTCTGCGTCTAATTTTAGAAAGAGAGAGGGAGAGAGGCAGAGGCTAAAAGGCTTTCTATGGTCCCAGGCCGATAGGATATTTGTTTATTTGTCTCCTTCTGCCTCCTTCAATGCTAGGTTACATTCCAAATGGCACCCTATTCCCTATATAGTGCTCTACTTTTGACCAGGGACCAATACCCTTTCGGATGCACTCATTGTGCACTCATTGTGTACTCAATCTTAATGCTATTCATTGCCAAGTTTTCTTACTTTAGGAGTGGGATATAGAAGCAGTGCCAGATATAGGATTTCCAAGGCCCCCATATGACTGTGTCAATGTTGGTTAATAGTTGAACATATTGACACTGCTGTCTCGTATACTAAGTGCCCTTTATCTCTCTACCCCAGGAGACCGTAGCCAGGTGGGCAGTACAGACCGCCCAGATTCAGACGGAGAGGACTCGGAGGGCGCTGACGATGACAACGATGATGACAACGAAGAAGAGGAAGAGGACAGCCAGGCTGAGTCGGGCCTGTCCACCAACCCCTCGGTCTCGGCCAGCCCCCAGCACATACCCTCCTCCCTCCAGGCTGAGCTCCCTCCCAGCTCCCTCCTGGCTCAGATGTCCATCCACCACCACCACCACCCAGCTCCCCTGTCCCTCCCCCAGCTCCCCGCATCCGACTCCCACACCCACCACACCCACGACGCCTCAGACACAGTGTCCGTGCCCATGCTGAGCCCCGTCTCCCTGGTCAAGCAGATGTCAATCTCCGGAGGGTGCTCAAGCCCTGGCCCCCTACCCTACTCCCCACCCCCCCACACCTCCGACACTGAGTCGGTGCACATGATGAGCCCTGTCTCGCCGTGCAGGCAGATGTCCATCGACTACCCCGATGTTGACGTGCCCCCTAGTCCCCCCGTACCAGGCAAGGGCTGCTCCAAGCTCGGCCAGGTGAGACCCACCATGTTTTCCTCATCCCATCCTCTCTCTCTCCATCACTCCCTCCATCCCTCTGTCCCTGTCTCTCTGCACTTTCATACCCAAACCCTTTTCCTTGAATCCCGCATGTGAGACACTTCAGCAAAGTTGCTCTGAATGCTTGAAAAGGTGAATACATTTATGATGGGCAGCTTGTTAGAAAGCTTTTTTTCTAGTAACAGATGATCTTCTCATGTCTTCACTGAGTTTTTCCTGTGAAAAGATATGGGGAGTATGTTCAAGTGTTTGTCCTGTTTCCAGTGATAAGACATGTAGAGTATGTAAAGGTCATAATTACTCATTTTATAAATGTTTGCTGTTTCCCAGGATGGCTCTTTGGCTCCTCCCACCCTACCAATGAGTGAGCCAGGTGTCCCTTTCGGGACAGACGTCAGCACTCAGACCGCCTCTTTCACCCCCCAGACTTCCTCCTACAGCCCCTGGCACTTTCCCTCCCAGGGCCCGACCCAAGGATCAGGGGCCACACAGGGGGGACACACGCACCTCTTCAGTCACCTGCCTCTGCACTCCCAGCAGCCCTCTTGCTCCTCCTACAGCATGGTCCCCGTGGGGGGCATCCAGCTGGTGCCAGCTGGCCTGCCAACCTACTCCACCTTCGTGCCCATCCAGGCTGGCACTGTCCAGCTCACCATCCCTGCAGTGAGTGTCATCCACCGGAATACCAGTCCACTCCCGTTCCCCAAATCCTCTAACTCCCCCCAGCCTGAGGGCTCTGCCTTGACCCCCACCAACCAGCCCCTGGTGGTTCAGGAGCCCATCAGCAGTATCATGCCCTGCTTCCCCCTGGGGCAGGTCACCGGACTTCAGGCCCTTGGGGCCTCCCAGCAGACGCTGCAGTCCATGGGTCTGGAGACCCTCAACGTCATGGGACTGACCAGCTCAGGAGGCCTGACCTCCACTCAGCTGCTGTCCCAGCACGGCCTAACGCTCAACGCCACCCTGGGCCTGCAGGCCCTGACTGCCAGCCCCAGCTCCCAGAGCAGCACGGGCCCCCACCATCACCACACCCACCACACACCCATCCCCGGCTTGCAGATCCTCAACATTGCCCTGCCCGCACTCATCCCCTCGCTCAGCCCTCTCTCCGCCCTCAGTCCCCTCCCTGGACCCTCTGAGAGGCAGGGCAGCCCTGAGGCCCAAGGGGCCACCCGACTCTCCTCTCAGACTGAACTAGGACCCTTGGTCAGCTTTCCATCTGCTGCATCATCCCTTCCCACTGCCACCATGAGAGGAAGTCCCGCCCAGGAAATGACATCATCGGGCAGCAGACCCAGCAGCTCTGGGCACAGGAACTCCGGAGGCTCTGATCACATGCAGACTCCAGGGAAGGAAGGGAGGGTTACAACATCTCTACCACAACCCTCCCCGGCTCCAGCTGCTGAGGGGGTTGTTGAGCGGGCAGGGGGAGCCAGTGAGCCTGTCATGCCTCGGAGGCAGTCGATGCTGTCACGGCAGCAGGTGACGGAAGACTTTATCGATGACTCAGCATCAAGCGATGACGAGGACCGACTGGTCATCGCCACCTGAAACCCCCAGTCGAATAGCCTGGTCAAATCAAACCGAATGCTGAGCTTACAATGGTGATCGCAGCATTCAATCTGGGTTACCAGGCTACCTATCGAAAAGCTCTTTCTTTGTTCTCTTTTTGTAATGCTTGTCACTTTCTAAGACTGAAAACACTTCAGGGTGGGTTTGTTACTCTGCAAATCACCTTTCAAAGCACAGTTTCTGACATTCATATTGTATGTGCAATCTTAAATGATAATTATTATTATGATGATGATGATAATGATGACCAATCGTTTTTCTTTTTAAAAAATGTGTCAGCTCCAGACAATTTTTTTTTGTACATGTTGTATAGACAATTGTGCCTTTTTGGAGTTACTTGTTTTAGGAACCTGTAAATAATCCCTTAAAAATTCAGCAGTTGCTTGTGTTTATTTCGATGACATGGAAGTGAAAATAGAGGATAACAATTTTATTTTGGAAGGTTTTATGTCAATTGTAATTTTATGGAAAAATAAACGTGTTGTACTGGTATATGTACATTTCTATGGATTTGGGGCATTGTTTCTGTGTACAGATGTTGTGTTCAACTATTTATTATATTCCATTTAGTGCCCATGATTATTCATAAATCCATAGGTATGTGTAATATGGTAGCTTTACATTGCGGTATCAATATTATTATCAACTGTATCAGTAAAACCTTGTTTACAAATGTACAAATGGTATTCATGGTTTTTGTCCCAGATGCACCTAAGTTTTCACATTTAATAAAACGTCATACTGTTTAGAAGATGGACTAGAGTTCTGGACCACATATGACAAAAGCCTTTTTCTTGATCTTATGTACAACATTTTATCTCACATGCAGCAAAAGTTCACGGATTAAAAACAAAAACATGAGCTTTTTCAACGCCACGGTTCCCCAATGCTCTGCATCATTTCACAATCAGCCTTATAGTGGATTTCATATTCCGTGGGAAAGAGCCATTTTCATCAGGAATGCTCTCGGAGGGCACTGACCAAACAAATGCAATCAGACCTCTATCACACTAGACCAGAGAGAGAGTGAACATCAGTGAGGAAGAGAACGTATTGCTCATCTCAAGAGTTTTTACAGTAAGACTCCTCATTACTCTAGTGAAACTGTGTATGCGTCCCAAATGGCACCCTATTCCCTACATAGTGCACTACTTTTGACCAGAGCCCTATTGGCCCGATATAGAGAATCGGGTGCCGTTTGGGATGCAGATGGTGACTTATCTGCCTATCAGGGTTTGAGAGAGAGAGAGAGATAGTCTGCCTCTGTTATTCAGTTAGTTAGTAGTTGTTGGGGCCTGAGGTGGATCCTGGGATGAGGCAACAGAGACGCCTAGAGGGCAATAGCCCTTCCTGTTAGAGCCGTGTGTGTAGTGTAGTGGAGCGGGTGGGAAGAATGTTGCCAAGTTAGAATACCCACCAAATCAGAGACATGGAGAGAGTGAGGGTTATCCGTAGCCTTTTTACTTTCAGAGCCTACCTTGTTTGTGCAACCCCAAAGCAGCTTCATGGTCTGTTATGCTAGGTCTACTCCAAAGCCCTTTGAGATGGTGCCTATAATAAGGCTGAAAGAAGCTGCTTTATAGGGCTCTTATGAATAGGAAACTGAGGCTCTGCTCCCTGCATCATAGGCTGATGTCCTGACTGTAAAGGAGCCAGACAGGCTGTCCTGTCCTGTAGCCATTAGCACAAGCTGTTCCTTGGCCAATGGAAACTGTCTAACACCAGGCCCTTGATTAGGCCCGTCAGAACTGTTTGACTCAGAATGTTTTACGTTTACGTTTTTCCACATTGCACCGCTTTGTACCCCCGTCACTTTCCATCATTAGTAAATGTGTAGCTCGATCCCCCATCAAATAGTTTACAACAGTCAAATTTGCTACCAAAGCCTATATATTCAAAAAACAAGTGGATTATATATCTTAAGGCTTCCTATGTGTATATTCATAAAACAAGTGGATTATATATCTTAAGGCTTCCTATGTGTATATTCATAAAACAAGTGGATTATATATCTTAAGGCCTTCCTACGTGTATATTCATAAAACAAGTGGATTATATATCTTAAGGCCTTCCTATGTGTATATTCAAAAAACAAGTGGATTATATATCTTAAGGCCTTCCTACGTGTATATTCATAAAACAAGTGGATTATATATCTTAAGGCCTTCCTACGTGTATATTCAAAAAACAAGTGGATTATATATCTTAAGGCTTCCTATGTGTATATTCAAAAAACAAGTGGATTATATATCTTAAGGCCTTCCTACGTGTCTATTCAAAAAACAAGTGGATTATATATCTTAAGGCCTTCCTACGTGTATATTCATAAAACAAGTGGATTATATATCTTAAGGCCTTCCTACGTGTATATTCATAAAACAAGTGGATTATATATCTTAAGGACTTCCTATGTGTATATTCATAAAACAAGTGGATTATATATCTTAAGGCCTTCCTACGTGTCTATTCAAAAAACAAGTGGATTATATATCTTAAGGCCTTCCTACGTGTATATTCATAAAACAAGTGGATTATATATCTTAAGGACTTCCTATGTGTATATTCATAAAACAAGTGGATTATATATCTTAAGGACTTCCTATGTGTATATTCATAAAACAAGTGGATTATATATCTTAAGGCTTCCTATGTGTATATTCATAAAACAAGTGGATTATATATCTTAAGGCCTTCCTACGTGTATATTCAAAAAACAAGTGGATTATATATTTTAAGGCCTTCCTACGTGTATATTCATAAAACAAGGGGATTATATATCTTAAGGCTTCCTATGTGTATATTCATAAAACAAGTGGATTATATATCTTAAGGCCTTCCTACGTGTATATTCATAAAACAAGTGGATTATATATCTTAAGGCCTTCCTACGTGTATATTCATAAAACAAGTGGATTATATATTTTAAGGCCTTCCTACGTGTCTATTCAAAAAACAAGTGGATTATATATTTTAAGGCCTTCCTACGTGTCTATTCATAAAACAAGTGGATTATATATCTCAAGGCCTTCCTACGTGTCTATTCAAAAAACAAGTGGATTATATATTTTAAGGCCTTCCTACGTGTATATTCATAAAACAAGTGGATTATATATCTTAAGGCCTTCCTACGTGTATATTCATAAAACAAGTGGATTATATATCTTAAGGCTTCCTATGTGTATATTCATAAAACAAGTGGATTATATATCTTAAGGCCTTCCTACGTGTATATTCATAAAACAAGTGGATTATATATCTTAAGGCCTTCCTACGTGTATATTCATAAAACAAGTGGATTATATATCTTAAGGCTTCCTATGTGTATATTCATAAAACAAGTGGATTATATATCTTAAGGCTTCCTATGTGTATATTCATAAAACAAGTGGATTATATATTTTAAGGCCTTCCTATGTGTATATTCATAAAACAAGTGGATTATATATCTTAAGGCTTCCTATGTGTATATTCAAAAAACAAGTGGATTATATATTTTAAGGCCTTCCTATGTGTATATTCAAAAAACAAGTGGATTATATATCTTAAGGCCTTCCTACGTGTATATTCAAAAAACAAGTGGATTATATATTTTAAGGCCTTCCTACGTGTATATTCATAAAACAAGTGGATTATATATCTCAAGGCCTTCCTATGTGTATATTCAAAAAACAAGTGGATTATATATCTTAAGGCCTTCCTACGTGTATATTCAAAAAACAATTATAGATCTAACTTCATTGGAATATAACTACAACTTGAAACATTTTTATTTTAATTAATCAATTTACCACAAAATGGTTTTGTTAAAGTATCTCCAAAAGTTGTGATGACACACAGGACATTTTTGTTGAGCAAGAGCAAGACAGGGAAAGTGCTACACAATACTTCCACACAGAATCTTTCCAGATCCTTGATATCCTTCATCTGCTCTTAGTTCTGAGACACTGTGAAGTCCATGGAGAACAAGAGCACCTCCTCCCAGCTGCCCACTGCACTGAGGCTAGGGAACACGGTCACCACCGACAAATCCATGATTATCGAAAACTTCAACAAGCATTTCTCAACGGCTGGCCATTCCTTCCACCTGGCTACTCCTACCTCGGCCAACAGCTCCGGCCCCCCCGCAGCTCCTCGCCCAAGCCTCTCCAGGTTCTCCTTTACCCAAATCCAGATAGCAGACGTTCTGAAAGAGCTGCAAAACCTGGACCCGTATAAATCAGCTGGGCTTGACAATCTGGACCCTCTATTTCTGAAACTATCCGCCGCCATTGTCGCAACCCCTATTACCAGCCTGTTCAACCTCTCTTTCATATCGTCTGAGATCCCCAAGGATTGGAAAGCTGCCGCAGTCATCCCCCTCTTCAAAGGGGGAGACACCCTGGACCCAAACTGTTACAGACCTATATCCATCCTGCCCTGCCTGTCTAAGGTCTTCGAAAGCTAAGTCAACAAACAGGTCACTGACCATCTCGAATCCCACCGTACCTTCTCCGCTATGCAATCTGGTTTCCGAGCCGGTCACGGGTGCACCTCAGCCACACTCAAGGTACTAAACGACATCATAACCGCCATCGATAAAAGACAGTACTGTGCAGCCGTCTTCATCGACCTTGCCAAGGCTTTCGACTCTGTCAATCACCATATTCTTATCGGCAGACTCAGTAGCCTCGGTTTTCGGATGACTGCCTTGCCTGGTTCACCAATTACTTTGCAGACAGAGTTCAGTGTGTCAAATCGGAGGGCATGTTGTCCGGTCCTCTGGCAGTCTCTATGGGGGTGCCACAGGGTTCAATTCTCGGGCCGACTCTTTTCTCTGTATATATCAATGATGTTGCTCTTGCTGCGGGCGATTCCCTGATCCACCTCTACGCAGACGACACCATTGTATACACTTTGGGCCCGTCATTGGACACTGTGCTATCTAACCTCCAATCGAGCTTCAATGCCATACAACACTCCTTCTGTGGCCTCCAACTGCTCTTAAACGCTAGTAAAACCAAATGCATCCTTTTCAACCGACCGCTGCCTGCACCCGCATGCCCGACTAGCATCACCACACTGGATGGTTCCGACCTTGAATATGTGGACACCTATAAGTACCTAGGTGTCTGGCTAGACTGCAAACTCTCCTTCCAGACCCATATCAAACATCTCCAATCGAAAGTCAAATCAAGAATCGGCTTTCTATTCCGCAACAAAGCCTCCTTCACTCACGCTGCCAAGCTTACCCTAGTAAAACTGACTATCCTACCGATCCTCGACTTCGGCGACGTCATCTACAAAATTGCTTCCAACACTCTTCTCAGCAAACTGGATGCAGTTTATCACAGTGCCATCCGTTTTGTCACTAAAGCACCTTATACTACCCACCACTGCGACTTGTAAGCTCTCGTCGGCTGGCCCTCGCTACATATTCGTCGCCGGAACCACTGGCTCCAGGTCATCTACAAGGCCATACTAGGCAAAGCTCCGCCTTATCTCAGCTCACTGGTCACGATGGCAACTCCCATCCGAAGCACGCGCTCCAGCAGGTGTATCTCATTGATCATCCCTAAAGCCAACACCTCATTCGGCCGCCTTTCGTTCCAGTACTCTGCTGCCTGTGACTGGAACGAATTGCAAAAATCGCTGAAGTTGGAGACTTTTATCTCCCTCACCAACTTCAAACATCAGATAGCTGAGCAGCTAACCGATCGCTGCAGCTGTACATAATCTATTGGTAAATAGCACACCCATTTTCACATACCTCATCCCCACAGTTTTTATTTATGTACTTTTCTGCTCCGGAGACAGAGATGGTCATTGCAAAAAAAGTATTTTGAGGTCAATTAAGCATTTTTTTGTGGATTTTGATTAGGCCTTGTGCCTGGGTTATTGTCTCACTGGAAGTCAGATTTTGATTAGGCCTTGTGCTTGGTTATTGTCTCACTGGAAGTCAGATTTTGATTAGGCCTTGTGCCTGGGTTGTCTCACTGGAAGTCAGATTTTGATTAGGCCTTGTGCCTGGGTTATTGTCTCACTGGAAGTCAGATTTTGATTAGGCCTTGTGCCTGGGTTATTGTCTCACTGGAAGTCAGATTTTGATTA